>NW_025062765.1:0-32675 GCF_018153295.1 Drosophila grimshawi | reverse complement strand
AAATGGGGCAATTTTAGACGAAGATATGGCCATTTATTTCAAGGTTGACCCTATTTAATGCTTTCCATATATTTTCTGTTGATCAAAGAATATCCCTTAATATCTTTCTTAGATGAGTCGGAAGTCAAATTATTTTAATGCAATTTTGTTCCAAAGATCGAGTGAATTCTAAAAACACCTTTATAATTGAAATGGGGCAATTTTAGACGAAGATATGGCCATTTATTTCAAGGTTGACCCTATTTAATGTTTGGCTTATATTTTCTATTAATCGAAGAATATCGCTTAATATATTTCTTAGATGAGTCGGAAGTCAAATTATTTTAATGCAGTTTTGTTCGGAAGATTGAGTAAATTCTAAAAACACCTTTATAATTGAAATGGGGCAATTTTAGACGAAGATATGGCCATTTATTTCAAGGTAGACCCTATTTACTACTTTCCATATATTTTCTATTTATCGAAGAATATCCCTTAATATCTTTCTTAGATGAGTCGAAAATCAAATTATTTTAATGCAGTTTTGTTCCAAAGATTAAGTGAATTCTAAAAACACCTTTATAATTGAAATGGGGCAATTTTGACGAAGATATGGCCATTTATTTCAAGTAGACCCTATTATGCTTTCCATATATTTTCTGTTGATCAAAGAATATCCCTTAATATCTTTCTTAGATGAGTCGGAAGTCAAATTATTTTAATGCAGTTTTGTTCCAAAGATCAAGTGAATTCTAAAAACACCTTTATAATTGAAATGGGGCAATTTTTGACGAAGATATGGCCATTTATTTCAAGGTAGACCCTATTTAATGCCGTCCATATATTTTCTGTTGATCAAAGAATATCCCTTAATATCTTTCTTAGATGAGTCGGAAATCAAATTATTTTAATGCAGTTTTGTTCCAAAGATCATGTGAATTCTGAAAACACCTTTATAATTGAAATGGGGCAATTTTAGACGAAGATATGGCCATTTATTTCAAGGTAGACCCTATTTAATGCTTTCCATATATTTTCTATTTATCGACGAATATCCCTTAATATCTTTCTTAGATGAGTCGAAAGTCAAATTATTTTAATGCAGTTTTGTTCCAAAAATCGGGCGAATTCTAAAAACACCTTTATAATTGAAATGGGGCAATGTTAGACGAAGATATGGCCATTTATTTCAAGGTTGACCCTATTTAATGTTTGGCTTATATTTTCTATTAATCGAAGAATATCCCTTAATATCTTTCTTAGATGAGTCGGAAGTCAAATTATTTTAATGCAGTTTTGTTCCAAAGATCAAGTGAATTCTAAAAACACCTTTATAATTGAAATGGGGCAATTAAAGACGAAGATATGGTCATTTATTTCAAGGTAGACCCTATTTAATGTTTGGCTTATATTTTCTATTAATCGAAGAATATCCCTTAATATCTTTCTTAGATGAGTCGGAAGTCAAATTATTTTAATGCAGTTTTGTTCCAAAGACCAAGTGAATTCTAAAAACACCTTTATAATTGAAATGGGGCAATTTTAGACGAAGATATGGCCATTTATTTCAAGGTTGACCCTATTTAATGCTTTCCATATATTTTCTGTTGATCAAAGAATATCCCTTAATATCTTTCTTAGATGAGTCGGAAGTCAAATTATTTTAATGCAATTTTGTTTCAAAGATCGAGTGAATTCTAAAAACACCTTTATAATTGAAATGGGGCAGTTTTAGACGAAGATATGGCCATTTATTTCAAGGTTGACCCAATTTAATGCTTGGCTTATATTTTCTATTAATCGAAGAATATCCCTTAATATATTTCTTAGATGAGTCGGAAGTCAAATTATTTTAATGCAGTTTTGTTCGGAAGATCGAGTGAATTTCTAAAAACACCTTTATAATTGAAATGGGGCAATTTTGGACGAAGATATGGCCATTTATTTCAAGGTTGACCCTATTTACTGCTTTCCATATATTTTCTATTTATCGAAGAATATCCCTTAATATCTTTCTTAGATGAGTCGGAAATCAAATTATTTTAATGCAGTTTTGTTCGAAAGATCAAGTGAATTCAAAAAACACCTTTATAATTGAAATGGGCCAATTTTAGACGCAGATATGGCCATTTATTTCAAGGTAGACCCTATTTAATGCTTTCCATATATTTTCTGTTGATCAAAGAATATCCCTTAATATCTTTCTTAGATGAGTCGGAAGTCAAATTATTTTAATGCAGTTTTGTTCCAAAGATCAAGTGAATTCTAAAAACACCTTTATAATTGAAATGGGGCAATTTTTGACGAAGATATGGCCATTTATTTCAAGGTAGACCCTATTTAATGCCTTCCGTATATTTTCTATTTATCGACGAATATCCCTTAATATCTTTCTTAGATGAGTCGAAAGTCAAATTATTTTAATGCAGTTTTCTTCCAAAAATCGAGCGAATTCTAAAAACACCTTTATAATTGAAATGGGGCAATTTTAGACGAAGATATGGCCATTTATTTCAAGGTTGACCCTATTTAGTGTTTGGCTTATATTTTCTATTAATCGAAGAATATCCCTTAATATCTTTCTTAGATGAGTCGGAAGTCAAATTATTTTAATGCAGTTTTGTTCCAAAGATTGAGTGAATTCTAAAAACACCTTTTTAATTGAAATGGGGCAATTTTTGACGAAGATATGGCCATTTATTTCAAGGTAGACCCTATTTAATGCCTTCCATATATTTTCTGTTGATCAAAGAATATCCCTTAATATCTTTCTTAGATGAGTCGGAAGTCAAATTATTTTAATGCAGTTTTGTTCCAAAGATCGAGTGAATTCTAAAAACACCTTTATAATTGAAATGGGGCAATTTTTGACGAACATATGGCCATTTATTTCAAGGTAGACCCTATTTAATGCCTTCCATATATTTTCTGTTGATCAAAGAATATCCCTTAATATCTTTCTTAGATGAGTCGGAAGTCAAATTATTTTAATGCAGTTTTGTTCCAAAAATCGGGCGAATTCTAAAAACACCTTTATAATTGAAATGGGGCAATGTTAGACGAAGATATGGCCATTTATTTCAAGGTTGACCCTATTTAATGTTTGGCTTATATTTTCTTTTAATCGAAGAATATCCCTTAATATCTTTCTTAGATGAGTCGGAAGTCAAATTATTTTAATGCAGTTTTGTTCCAAAGATCGAGTGAATCCTAAAAACACCTTTATAATTGAAATGGGGCAATTAAAGACGAAGATATGGTCATGTATTCAAGGTAGACCCTATTTAATGTTTGGCTTATATTTTCTATTAATCGAAGAATATCCTTTAATATCTTTCTTAGATGAGTCGGAAGTCAAATTATTTTAATGCAGTTTTGTTCCAAAGATCGAGTGAATTCTAAAAACACCTTTATAATTGAAATGGGGCAATTTTATACGAAGATATGGCCATTTATTTCAAGGTAGACCCTATTTAATGGTTTCCATATATTTTCTGTTGATCAAAGAATATCCCTTAATATCTTTCTTAGATGAGTCGGAAGTCAAATTATTTTAATGCAATTTTGTTCCAAAGATCGAGTGAATTCTAAAAACACCTTTATAATTGAAATGGGGCAATTTTTGACGAAGATATGGCCATTTATTTCAAGGTAGACCCTATTTAATGCTTTCCATATATTTTCTATTTATCGACGAATATCCCTTAATATCTTTCTTAGATGAGTCGAAAGTCAAATTATTTTAATGCAGTTTTGTTCCAAAGACCAAGTGAATTCTAAAAACACCTTTATAATTGAAATGGGGCAATTTTAGACGAAGATATGGCCATTTATTTCAAGGTTGACCCTATTTAGTGTTTGGCTTATATTTTCTATTAATCGAAGAATATCCCTTAATATCTTTCTTAGATGAGTCGGAAGTCAAATTATTTTAATGCAGTTTTGTTCCAAAGATTGAGTGAATTCTAAAAACACCTTTTTAATTGAAATGGGGCAATTTTTGACGAAGATATGGCCATTTATTTCAAGGTAGACCCTATTTAATGCCTTCCATATATTTTCTGTTGATCAAAGAATATCCCTTAATATCTTTTCTTAGATGAGTCGGAAGTCAAATTATTTTAATGCAATTTTGTTCCAAAGATCGAGTGAATTCTAAAAACACCTTTATAATTGAAATGGGGCAATTTTTGACGAAGATATGGCCATTTATTTCAAGGTAGACCCTATTTAATGCCTTCCATATATTTTCTGTTGATCAAAGAATATCCCTTAATATCTTTCTTAGATGAGTCGGAAGTCAAATTATTTTAATGCAGTTTTGTTCCAAAAATCGGGCGAATTCTAAAAACACCTTTATAATTGAAATGGGGCAATGTTAGACGAAGATATGGCCATTTATTTCAAGGTTGACCCTATTTAATGTTTTGCTTATATTTTCTATTAATCGAAGAATATCCCTTAATATCTTTCTTAGATGAGTCGGAAGTCAAATTATTTTAATGCAGTTTTGTTCCAAAGATCGAGCGAATCCTAAAAACACCTTTATAATTGAAATGGGGCAATTAAAGACGAAGATATGGTCATTTATTTCAAGGTAGACCCTATTTAATGTTTGGCTTATATTTTCTATTAATCGAAGAATATCCCTTAATATCTTTCTTAGATGAGTCGGAAGTCAAATTATTTTAATGCAATTTTGTTCCAAAGATCATGTGAATTCTAAAAACACCTTTATAATTGAAATGGGGCAATTTTAGACGAAGATATGGCCATTTATTTCAAGGTTGACCCTATTTAATGCTTTCCATATATTTTCTGTTGATCAAAGAATATCCCTTAATATCTTTCTTAGATGAGTCGGAAGTCAAATTATTTTAATGCAATTTTGTTTCAAAGATCGAGTGAATTCTAAAAACACCTTTATAATTGAAATGGGGCAGTTTTAGACGAAGATATGGCCATTTATTTCAAGGTTGACCCAATTTAATGCTTGGCTTATATTTTCTATTAATCGAAGAATATCCCTTAATATATTTCTTAGATGAGTCGGAAGTCAAATTATTTTAATGCAGTTTTGTTCGGAAGATTGAGTTAATTCTAAAAACACCTTTATAATTGAAAAGGGGCAATTTTGGACGAAGATATGGCCATTTATTTCAAGGTTGACCCTATTTACTGCTTTCCATATATTTTCTATTTATCGAAGAATATCCCTTAATATCTTTCTTAGATGAGTCGGAAATCAAATTATTTTAATGCAGTTTTGTTCCAAAGATTAAGTGAATTCAAAAAACACCTTTATAATTGAAATGGGCCAATTTTAGACGCAGATATGGCCATTTATTTCAAGGTAGACCCTATTTAATGCTTTCCATATATTTTCTGTTGATCAAAGAATATCCCTTAATATCTTTCTTAGATGAGTCGGAAGTCAAATTATTTTAATGCAGTTTTGTTCCAAAGATCAAGTGAATTCTAAAAACACCTTTATAATTGAAATGGGGCAATTTTTGACGAAGATATGGCCATTTATTTCAAGGTAGACCCTATTTAATGCTTTCCATATATTTTCTATTTATCGACGAATATCCCTTAATATCTTTCTTAGATGAGTCGAAAGTCAAATTATTTTAATGCAGTTTTGTTCCAAAAATCGGGCGAATTCTAAAAACACCTTTATAATTGAAATGGGGCAAAGTTAGACGAAGATATGGCCATTTATTTCAAGGTTGACCCTATTTAATGTTTGGCTTATATTTTCTATTAATCGAAGAATATCCCTTAATATCTTTCTTAGATGAGTCGGAAGTCAAATTATTTTAATGCAATTTTGTTCCAAAGATCGAGTGAATTCTAAAAACACCTTTATAATTGAAATGGGGCAATTTTAGACGAAGATATGGCCATTTATTTCAAGGTAGACCCTATTTAATGCCTTCCATATATTTTCTGTTGATCAAAGAATATCCCTTAATATCTTTCTTAGATGAGTCGGAAGTCAAATTATTTTAATGCAATTTTGTTCCAAAGATCGAGTGAATTCTAAAAACACCTTTATAATTGAAATGAGGCAATTTTAGACGAAGATATGGCCATTTATTTCAAGGTAGACCCTATTTAATGCTTTCCATATATTTTCTGTTGATCAAAGAATATCCCTTAATATCTTTCTTAGATGAGTCGGAAGTCAAATTATTTTAATGCAGTTTTGTTCCAAAGATCGAGTGAATTCTAAAAACACCTTTATAATTAAAATGGGGCAATTTTAGACGAAGATATGGCCATTTATTTCAAGGTTGACCCTCTTTAATGTTTGGCTTATATTTTCTATTTATCGAAGAATCTCCCTTAATATCTTTCTTAGATGAGTCGGAAGTCAAATTATTTTAATGCAGTTTTGTTCCAAAGATCGAGTGAATTCTAAAAACACCTTTTTAATTGAAATGGGGCAATTTTTGACGAAGATATGGCCATTTATTTCAAGGTTGACCCTATTTACTGCTTTCCATATATTTTCTGTTGATCAAAGAATATCCCTTAATATCTTTCTTAGATGAGTCGGAAGTCAAATTATTTTAATGCAATTTTGTTCCAAAGATCGAGTGAATTCTAAAAACACCTTTATAATTGATATGGGGCAATTTTAGACGAAGATATGGCCATTTATTTCAAGGTTGACCCTCTTTAATGTTTGGCTTATATTTTCTATTTATCGAAGAATCTCCCTTAATATCTTTCTTAGATGAGTCGGAAGTCAAATTATTTTAAAACAGTTTTGTTCCAAAGGTTGAGTGAATTCTAAAAACACCTTTTTAATTGAAATAGGGCAAATTTAGACGAAGATATGGCCATTTATTTCAAGGTAGACCCTATTTAATGCTTTCCATATATTTTCTATTTATCGAAGAATATCCCTTAATATCTTTCTTAGATGAGTCGGAAGTCAAATTATTTAAATGCAGTTTAGTTCCAAAAATCGAGCGAATTCTAAAAACACCTTTATAATTGAAATGGGGCAATTTTAGACGAAGATATGGCCATTTATTTCAAGGTTGACCCTATTTAATGTTTGGCTTATATTTTCTATTAATCGAAGAATATCCCTTAATATCTTTCTTAGATGAGTCGGAAGTCAAATTATTTTAATGCAGTTTTGTTCCAAAGATCAAGTGAATTCTAAAAACACCTTTATAATTGAAATGGGGCAATTAAAGACGAAGATATGGTCATTTATTTCAAGGTAGACCCTATTTAATGCTTTCCATATATTTTCTATTTATCGAAGAATATCCCTTAATATCTTTCTTAGATGAGTCGGAAGTCAAATTATTTTAATGCAGTTTTGTTCCAAAGATCAAGTGAATTCTAAAAACACCTTTATAATTAAAATGGGGCAATTTTAGACGAAGATATGGCCATTTATTTCAAGGTTGACCCTCTTTAATGTTTGGCTTATATTTTCTATTTATCGAAAAATCTCCCTTAATATCTTTCTTAGATGAGTCGGAAGTCAAATTATTTTAATGCAGTTTTGTTCCAAAGATCGAGTGAATTCTAAAAACACCTTTTTAATTGAAATGGGGCAATTTTTGACGAAGATATGGCCATTTATTCAAGGTAGACCCTATTTAATGCCTTCCATATATTTTCTGTTGATCAAAGAATATCCCTTAATATCTTTCTTAGATGAGTCGGAAGTCAAATTATTTTAATGCAATTTTGTTCCAAAGATTAAGTGAATTCAAAAAACACCTTTATAATTGAAATGGGGCAATTTTTGACGAAGATATGGCCATTTATTTCAAGGTAGACCCTATTTAATGCCTTCCATATATTTTCTATTTATCGAAGAATATCCCTTAATATCTTTCTTAGATGAGTCGAAAGTCAAATTATTTTAATGCAGTTTTGTTCGAAAGATCGAGTGAATTCTAAAAACACCTTTATAATTAAAATGGGGCAATTTTAGACGAAGATATGGCCATTTATTTCAAGGTTGACCCTCTTTAATGTTTGGCTTATATTTTCTATTTATCGAAGAATCTCCCTTAATATCTTTCTTAGATGAGTCGGAAGTCAAATTATTTTAATGCAGTTTTGTTCCAAAGATCGAGTGAATTCTAAAAACACCTTTTTAATTGAAATGGGGCAATTTTTGACGAAGATATGGCCATTTATTTCAAGGTTGACCCTATTTACTGCTTTCCATATATTTTCTGTTGATCAAAGAATATCCCTTAATATCTTTCTTAGATGAGTCGGAAGTCAAATTATTTTAATGCAATTTTGTTCCAAAGATCGAGTGAATTCTAAAAACACCTTTATAATTGATATGGGGCAATTTTAGACGAAGATATGGCCATTTATTTCAAGGTTGACCCTCTTTAATGTTTGGCTTATATTTTCTATTTATCGAAGAATCTCCCTTAATATCTTTCTTAGATGAGTCGGAAGTCAAATTATTTTAAAACAGTTTTGTTCCAAAGGTTGAGTGAATTCTAAAAACACCTTTTTAATTGAAATAGGGCAAATTTAGACGAAGATATGGCCATTTATTTCAAGGTAGACCCTATTTAATGCTTTCCATATATTTTCTATTTATCGACGAATATCCCTTAATATCTTTCTTAGATGAGTCGAAAGTCAAATTATTTTAATGCAGTTTAGTTCCAAAAATCGAGCGAATTCTAAAAACACCTTTATAATTGAAATGGGGCAATTTTAGACGAAGATATGGCCATTTATTTCAAGGTTGACCCTATTTAATGTTTGGCTTATATTTTCTATTAATCGAAGAATATCCCTTAATATCTTTCTTAGATGAGTCGGAAGTCAAATTATTTTAATGCAGTTTTGTTCCAAAGATCAAGTGAATTCTAAAAACACCTTTATAATTGAAATGGGGCAATTAAAGACGAAGATATGGTCATTTATTTCAAGGTAGACCCTATTTAATGCTTTCCATATATTTTCTATTTATCGAAGAATATCCCTTAATATCTTTCTTAGATGAGTCGGAAGTCAAATTATTTTAATGCAGTTTTGTTCCAAAGATCAAGTAAATTCTAAAAACACATTTAAAATTGAAATGGGGCAATTTTAGACGAAGATATGGCCATTTATTTCAAGGTTGACCCTATTTAATGCTTTCCATATATTTTCTGTTGATCAAAGAATATTCCTTAATATCTTTCTTTGATGAGTCGGAAGTCAAATTATTTTAATGCAATTTTGTTTCAAAGATCGAGTGAATTCTAAAAACACCTTTATAATTGAAATGGGGCAATTTTTGACGAAGATATGGCCATTTATTTCAAGGTTGACCCTACTTACTGCTTTCCTTATATTTTCTATTTATCGAAGAATATCCCTTAATATCTTTCTTAGATGAGTCGGAAATCAAATTATTTTAAAGCAGTTTTGTTCCAAAGATTAAGTGAATTCAAAAAACACCTTTATAATTGAAATGGGGCAATTTTAGACGAAGATATGGCCATTTATTTCAAGGTTGACCCTCTTTAATGTTTGGCTTATATTTTCTATTTATCGAAGAATCTCCCTTAATATCTTTCTTAGATGAGTCGGAAGTCAAATTATTTTAAAGCAGTTTTGTTCCAAAGATTGAGTGAATTCTAAAAACACCTTTTTAATTGAAATGGGGCAATTTTGGACGAAGATATGGCCATTTATTTCAAGGTTGACCCTATTTACTGCTTTCCATATATTTTCTGTTGATCAAAGAATATCCCTTAATATCTTTCTTAGATGAGTCGGAAGTCAAATTATTTTAATGCAATTTTGTTCCAAAGATCGAGTGAATTCTAAAAACACCTTTATAATTGAAATGGGGCAATTTTTGACGAAGATATGGCCATTTATTTCAAGGTTGACCCTCTTTAATGTTTGGCTTATATTTTCTATTAATCGAAGAATATCCCTTAATATCTTTCTTAGATGAGTCGGAAGTCAAAGTATTTTAAAGCAGTTTTGTTCCAAAGATTGAGTGAATTCTAAAAACACCTTTATAATTGAAATGGGGCAATTTTAGACGAAGATATGGCCATTTATTTCAAGGTAGACCCTATTTAATGCTTTCCATATATTTTCTATTTATCGACGAATATCCCTTAATATCTTTCTTAGATGAGTCGAAAGTCAAATTATTTTAATTCAGTTTTGTTCCAAAGATTAAGTGAATTCTAAAAACACCTTTATAATTGAAATGGGGCAATTTTTGACGAAGATATGGCCATTTATTTCAAGGTTGACCCTATTTAATGTTTGGCTTATATTTTCTATTAATCGAAGAATATCCCTTAATATCTTTCTTAGATGAGTCGGAAGTCAAATTATTTTAATGCAGTTTTGTTCCAAAGATCAAGTGAATTCTAAAAACACCTTTATAATTGAAATGGGGCAATTTTTGACGAAGATATGGTCATTTATTTCAAGGTAGACCCTATTTAATGCTTTCCATATATTTTCTATTTATCGAAGAATATCCCTTAATATCTTTCTTAGATGAGTCGGAAGTCAAATTATTTTAATGCAGTTTTGTTCCAAAGATCAAGTAAATTCTAAAAACACATTTAAAATTGAAATGGGGCAATTTTAGACGAAGATATGGCCATTTATTTCAAGGTTGACCCTATTTAATGCTTTCCATATATTTTCTGTTGATCAAAGAATATTCCTTAATATCTTTCTTTGATGAGTCGGAAGTCAAATTATTTTAATGCAATTTTGTTTCAAAGATCGAGTGAATTCTAAAAACACCTTTATAATTGAAATGGGGCAATTTTTGACGAAGATATGGCCATTTATTTCAAGGTTGACCCTACTTACTGCTTTCCTTATATTTTCTATTTATCGAAGAATATCCCTTAATATCTTTCTTAGATGAGTCGGAAATCAAATTATTTTAAAGCAGTTTTGTTCCAAAGATTAAGTGAATTCAAAAAACACCTTTATAATTGAAATGGGGCAATTAAAGACGAAGATATGGTCATTTATTTCAAGGTAGACCCTATTTAATGCTTTCCATATATTTTCTATTTATCGAAGAATATCCCTTAATATCTTTCTTAGATGAGTCGGAAGTCAAATTATTTTAATGCAGTTTTGTTCCAAAGATCAAGTGAATTCTAAAAACACCTTTATAATTGAAATGGGGCAATTAAAGACGAAGATATGGTCATTTATTTCAAGGTAGACCCTATTTAATGCTTTCCATATATTTTCTATTTATCGAAGAATATCCCTTAATATCTTTCTTAGATGAGTCGGAAGTCAAATTATTTTAATGCAGTTTTGTTCCAAAGATCAAGTAAATTCTAAAAACACATTTAAAATTGAAATGGGGCAATTTTAGACGAAGATATGGCCATTTATTTTCAAGGTTGACCCTATTTAATGCTTTCCATATATTTTCTGTTGATCAAAGAATATTCCTTAATATCTTTCTTAGATGAGTCGGAAGTCAAATTATTTTAATGCAATTTTGTTTCAAAGATCGAGTGAATTCTAAAAACACCTTTATAATTGAAATGGGGCAATTTTTGACGAAGATATGGCCATTTATTTCAAGGTTGACCCTACTTACTGCTTTCCTTATATTTTCTATTTATCGAAGAATATCCCTTAATATCTTTCTTAGATGAGTCGGAAATCAAATTATTTTAAAGCAGTTTTGTTCCAAAGATTAAGTGAATTCAAAAAACACCTTTATAATTGAAATGGGGCAATTAAAGACGAAGATATGGTCATTTATTTCAAGGTAGACCCTATTTAATGCTTTCCATATATTTTCTATTTATCGAAGAATATCCCTTAATATCTTTCTTAGATGAGTCGGAAGTCAAATTATTTTAATGCAGTTTTGTTTCAAAGATCAAGTGAATTCTAAAAACACATTTAAAATTGAAATGGGGCAATTTTAGACGAAGATATGGCCATTTATTTCAAGGTTGACCCTATTTAATGCTTTCCATATATTTTCTGTTGATCAAAGAATATCCCTTAATATCTTTCTTAGATGAGTCGGAAGTCAAATTATTTTAATGCAGTTTTGTTCCAAAGATCAAGTGAATTCTAAAAACACCTTTATAATTGAAATGGGGCAATTTTTGACGAAGATATGGCCATTTATTTCAAGGTTGACCCTATTTAATGCTTTCCATATATTTTCTGTTGATCAAAGAATATCCCTTAATATCTTTCTTAGATGAGTCGGAAGTCAAATTATTTTAATGCAGTTTTGTTCCAAAGATTAAGTGAATTCAAAAAACACCTTTATAATTGAAATGGGGCAATTTTTTAGACGAAGATATGGCCATTTATTTCAAGGTTGACCCTATTTAATGTTTGCCATATATTTTCTATTTATCGAAGAATATCCCTTAATATCTTTCTTAGATGAGTAGGAAGTCAAATTATTTTAATGCAGTTTTGTTCCAAAGATCGAGTGAATTCTAAAAACAGCTTCATAATGAAATGGAGCAACATTCGAGGAAGATATGGCCATGTATTTCAACGTAGACCCTATTAAATGCTTTCCGTATATTTTCTGTGGATCAATGAATATCCCTTAATATCTTTGTTAGATGAGTCGGAAGTCAAATTATTTGAATGCAGTTCTGTTCCAACAGATCGAGTGAATCCTAAGAACACCTTTATAATTGAAATGGGGCAATTTTATACGAAGATATGGCCATTTATTTCAAGGT
The DNA here is from genome assembly GCF_018153295.1 of Drosophila grimshawi. NCBI lineage: Eukaryota > Metazoa > Arthropoda > Insecta > Diptera > Drosophilidae > Drosophila > Drosophila grimshawi. Next base: position 19,968 of record NW_025062765.1, on the reverse strand, counting down.
AGACCCTATTTAATGCTTTCCATATATATTGTGTTGATCAAGGAATATCCGTTAATATCTTTCTTAGATGAGTCGGAAGTCAAATTATTTTAATGCAGTTTTATTCCAAAGATCAAGTGAATTCTAAAAACACCTTTATAATTGAAATGGGGCAATTTTAGACGAAGATATGGCCATTTATTTCAAGGTTGACCCTATTTAATGCCTTTCATATATTTTCTGTTGATCAAAGAATATCCCTTAATATCTTTCTTAGATGAGTCGGAAGTCAAATTATTTTAATGCAGTTTTTTTCCAAAGATCAAGTGAATTCTGAAAACACCTTTATAATTGAAATGGGGCAATTTTAGACGAATATATGGCCATTTATTTCAAGGTAGACCCTATTTAATGCTTTCCATATATTTCCTATTTATCGAAGAATATCCCTTAATATCTTTCTTAGATGAGTCGGAAGTCAAATTATTTTAATGCAGTTTTGTTCCAAAAATCGAGTGAATTCTAAAAACACCTTTATAATTGAAATGGGGCAAATTTAGACGAAGATATGGCCATTTATTTCAAGGTTGACCCTATTTAATGTTTGGCTTATATTTTCTATTAATCGAAGAATATCCCTTAATATCTTTCTAAGATGAGTCGGAAGTCAAATTATTTTAATGCAGTTTTGTTCCAAAGATCGAGTGAATTCTAAAAACACCTTTATAATTGAAATGGGGTAATTTTAGACGAAGATATGGTCATTTATTTCAAGGTTGACCCTATTTGCTGCTTTCCTTATATTTTCTATTTATCGAAGAATATCCCTTAATATCTTTCTGAGATGAGTCGGAAGTCAAATTATTTTAATGCAGTTTTGTTCCAAAGATCAAGTGAATTCTAAAAACACCTTTATAATTGAAATGGGGCAATTATAGACGAAGATATGGCCATTTATTTCAAGGTTGACCCTATTTAATGCTTTCCATATATTTTCTGTTGATCAAAGAATATCCCTTAATATCTTTCTTAGATGAGTCGGAAGTCAAATTATTTTAATGCAGTTTTGTTCCAAAGATCGAGTGAATTCTAAAAACACCTTTATAATTGAAATGGGGCAATTTTTGACGAAGATATGGCCATTTATTTCAAGGTTGACCCTATTTAATGTTTGGCTTATATTTTCTATTAATCGAAGAATATCCCTTAATATATTTCTTAGATGAGTCGGAAGTCAAATTATTTTAATGCAGTTTTGTTCGGAAGATTGAGTAAATTCTAAAAACACCTTTATAATTGAAATGGGACAATTTTAGACGAAGATATGGCCATTTATTTCAAGGTAGACCCTATTTAATGCTTTCCATATATTTTCTATTTATCGAAGAATATCCCTTAATATCTTTCTTAGATGAGTCGGAAGTCAAATTATTTTAATGCAGTTTTGTTCCAAAAATCGAGTGAATTCTAAAAACACCTTTATAATTGAAATGGGGCAAATTTAGACGAAGATATGGCCATTTATTTCAAGGTTGACCCTATTTAATGTTTGGCTTATATTTTCTATTAATCGAAGAATATCCCTTAATATCTTTCTAAGATGAGTCGGAAGTCAAATTATTTTAATGCAGTTTTGTTCCAAAGATCGAGTGAATTCTAAAAACACCTTTATAATTGAAATGGGGCAATTTTAGACGAAGATATGGTCATTTATTTCAAGGTTGACCCTATTTGCTGCTTTCCTTATATTTTCTATTTATCGAAGAATATCCCTTAATATCTTTCTGAGATGAGTCGGAAGTCAAATTATTTTAATGCAGTTTTGTTCCAAAGATCAAGTGAATTCTAAAAACACCTTTATAATTGAAATGGGGCAATTATAGACGAAGATATGGCCATTTATTTCAAGGTTGACCCTATTTAATGCTTTCCATATATTTTCTGTTGATCAAAGAATATCCCTTAATATCTTTCTTAGATGAGTCGGAAGTCAAATTATTTTAATGCAGTTTTGTTCCAAAGATCGAGTGAATTCTAAAAACACCTTTATAATTGAAATGGGGCAATTTTTGACGAAGATATGGCCATTTATTTCAAGGGTTGACCCTATTTAATGTTTGGCTTATATTTTCTATTAATCGAAGAATATCCCTTAATATATTTCTTAGATGAGTCGGAAGTCAAATTATTTTAATGCAGTTTTGTTCGGAAGATTGAGTAAATTCTAAAAACACCTTTATAATTGAAATGGGACAATTTTAGACGAAGATATGGCCATTTATTTCAAGGTTGACCCTATTTACTGCTTTCCATATATTTTCTATTTATCGAAGAATATCCCTTAATATCTTTCTTAGATGAGTCGGAAATCAAATTATTTTAATTCAGTTTTGTTCCAAAGATTAAGTGAATTCAAAAAACACCTTTATAATTGAAATGGGGCAAATTTAGACGAAGATATGGCCATTTATTTCAAGGTTGACCCTATTTAATGTTTGGCTTATATTTTCTATTAATCGAAGAATATCCCTTAATATATTTCTAAGATGAGTCGGAAGTCAAATTATTTTAATGCAGTTTTGTTCCAAAGATCGAGTGAATTCTAAAAACACCTTTGTAATTGAAATGGGGCAATTTTAGACGAAGATATGGCCATTTATTTCAAGGTTGACCCTATTTACTGCTTTCCTTATATTTTCTATTTATCGAAGAATATCCCTTAATATCTTTCTGAGATGAGTCGGAAGTCAAATTATTTTAATGCAGTTTTGTTCCAAAGATTATGTGAATTCTAAAAACACCTTTATAATTGAAATGGGGCAATTATAGACGAAGATATGGCCATTTATTTCAAGGTAGACCCTATTTAATGCTTTCCATATATTTTCTGTTGATCAAAGAATATCCCTTAATATCTTTCTTAGATGAGTCGGAAGTCAAATTATTTTAATGCAGTTTTGTTCCAAAGATCGAGTGAATTCTAAAAACACCTTTATAATTGAAATGGGGCAATTTTAGACGAAGATATGGCCATTTATGTCAAGGTTGACCCTATTTAATGCTTTCCATATATTTTCTGTTGATCAAAGAATATCCTTTAATATCTTTCTTAGATGAGTCGGAAGTCAAATTATTTTAGTGAAGTTTTGTTCCAAAGATCGAGTGAATTCTAAAAACACCTTTATAATTGAAATGGGGCAATTTTTGACGAAGATATGGCCATTTATTTCAAGGTTGACCCTATTTAATGTTTGGCTTATATTTTCTATTAATCGAAGAATATCCCTTAATATATTTCTTAGATGAGTCGGAAGTCAAATTATTTTAATGCAGTTTTGTTTGGAAGATTGAGTAAATTCTAAAAACACCTTTATAATTGAAATGGGGCAATTTTTGACGAAGATATGGCCATTTATTTCAAGGTTGACCCTATTTAATGTTTGGCTTATATTTTCTATTAATCGAAGAATATCCCTTAATATATTTCTTAGATGAGTCGGAAGTCAAATTATTTTAATGCAGTTTTGTTTGGAAGATTGAGTAAATTCTAAAAACACCTTTATAATTGAAATGGGGCAATTTTAGACGAAGATATGGCCATTTATTTCAAGGTTGACCCTATTTACTGCTTTCCTTATATTTTCTATTTATCGAAGAATATCCCTTAATATCTTTCTTAGATGAGTCGGAAATCAAATTATTTTAATGCAGTTTTGTTCCAAAGATTATGTGAATTCAAAAAACACCTTTATAATTGAAATGGGGCAATTTTAGACGCAGATATGGCCATTTATTTCAAGGTAGACCCTATTTAATGCTTTCCATATATTTTCTGTTGATCAAAGAATATCCCTTAATATCTTTCTTATATGAGTCGGAAGTCAAATTATTTTAATGCAGTTTTGTTTCAAAGATCAAGTGAATTCTAAAAACACCTTTATAATTGAAATGGGGCAATTTTTGACGAAGATATGGCCATTTATTTCAAGGTAGACCCTATTTAATGCTTTCCATATATTTTCTATTTATCAAAGAATATCCCTTAATATCTTTCTTAGATGAGTCGGAAGTCAAATTATTTTAATGCAGTTTTGTTCGGAAGATTAAGTAAATTCTAAAAACACCTTTATAATTGAAATGGGGCAATTTTAGACGAAGATATGGCCATTTATTTCAAGGTTGACCCTATTTAAAGCTTTCCATATATTTTCTGTTGATCAAAGAATATCCCTTAATATCTTTCTTAAATGAGTCGGAAGTCAAATTATTTTAGTGCAGTTTTGTTCCAAAGATCGAGTGAATTCTAAAAACACCTTTATAATTGAAATGGGGCAATTTTTGACGAAGATATGGCCATTTATTTCAAGGTTGACCCTATTTACTGCTTTCCATATATTTTCTATTTATCGAAGAATATCCCTTAATATGTTTCTTAGATGAGTCGGAAATCAAATTATTTTAATTCAGTTTTGTTCCAAAGATTAAGTGAATTCAAAAAACACCTTTATAATTGAAATGGGGCAAATTTAGACGAAGATATAGCCATTTATTTCAAGGTTGACCCTATTTAATGTTTGGCTTATATTTTCTATTAATCGAAGAATATCCCTTAATATATTTCTAAGATGAGTCGGAAGTCAAATTATTTTAATGCAGTTTTGTTCCAAAGATCGAGTGAATTCCAAAAACACCTTTATAATTGAAATGGGGCAATTTTTGACGAAGATATGGCCATTTATTTCAAGGTTGATCCTATTTAATGTTTGGCTTATATTTTCTATTAATCGAAGAATATCCCTTAATATATTTCTTAGATGAGTCGGAAGTCAAATTATTTTAATGCAGTTTTGTTCGGAAGATTGAGTAAATTCTAAAAACACCTTTATAATTGAAATGGGACAATTTTAGACGAAGATATGGCCATTTATTTCAAGGTTGACCCTATTTACTGCTTTCCTTATATTTTCTATTTATCGAAGAATATCCCTTAATATCTTTCTTAGATGAGTCGGAAATCAAATTATTTTAATTCAGTTTTGTTCCAAAGATTAAGTGAATTCAAAAAACACCTTTATAATTGAAATGGGGCAAATTTAGACGAAGATATGGCCATTTATTTCAAGGTTGACCCTATTTGATGTTTGGCTTATATTTTCTATTAATCGAAGAATATCCCTTAATATATTTCTAAGATGAGTCGGAAGTCAAATTATTTTAATGCAGTTTTGTTCCAAAGATCGAGTGAATTCTAAAAACCACTTTTATAATTGAAATGGGGCAATTTTAGACGAAGATATGGCCATTTATTTCAAGGTTGACCCTATTTACTGCTTTCCTTATATTTTCTATTTATCGAAGAATATCCCTTAATATCTTTCTGAGATGAGTCGGAAGTCAAATTATTTTAATGCAGTTTTGTTCCAAAGATTATGTGAATTCTAAAAACACCTTTATAATTGAAATGGGGCAATTATAGACGAAGATATGGCCATTTATTTCAAGGTAGACCCTATTTAATGCTTTCCATATATTTTCTGTTGATCAAAGAATATCCCTTAATATCTTTCTTAGATGAGTCGGAAGTCAAATTATTTTAATGCAGTTTTGTTCCAAAGATCGAGTGAATTCTAAAAACACCTTTATAATTGAAATGGGGCAATTTTAGACGAAGATATGGCCATTTATTTCAAGGTTGACCCTATTTAATGCTTTCCATATATTTTCTGTTGATCAAAGAATATCCCTTAATATCTTTCTTAGATGAGTCGGAAGTCAAATTATTTTAATGCAGTTTTGTTCCAAAGATCGAGTGAATTCTAAAAACACCTTTATAATTGAAAGGGGGCAATTTTTGACGAAGATATGGCCATTTATTTCAAGGTTGACCCCATTTAATGTTTGGCTTATATTTTCTATTAATCGAAGAATATCCCTTAATATATTTCTTAGATGAGTCGGAAGTCAAATTATTTTAATGCAGTTTTGTTCGGAAGATTGAGTAAATTCTAAAAACACCTTTATAATTGAAATGGGGCAATTTTTGACGAAGATATGGCCATTTATTTCAAGGTTGACCCTATTTAATGTTTGGCTTATATTTTCTATTAATCGAAGAATATCCCTTAATATATTTCTTAGATGAGTCGGAAGTCAAATTATTTTAATGCAGTTTTGTTTGGAAGATTGAGTAAATTCTAAAAACACCTTTATAATTGAAATGGGGCAATTTTAGACGAAGATATGGCCATTTATTTCAAGGTTGACCCTATTTACTGCTTTCCTTATATTTTCTACTTATCGAAGAATATCCCTTAATATCTTTCTTAGATGAGTCGGAAATCAAATTATTTTAATGCAGTTTTGTTCCAAAGATTAAGTGAATTCAAAAAACACCTTTATAATTGAAATGGGGCAGTTTTTGACGAAGATATGGCCATTTATTTCAAGGTAGACCCTATTTAATGTTTGGCTTATATTTTCTGTTGATCAAAGAATATCCCTTAATATCTTTCTTAGATGAGTCGGAAGTCAAATTATTTTAATGCAGTTTTGTTCCAAAGATCGAATGAATTCTAAAAACACCTTTATAATTGAAATGGGGCAATTTTTGACGAAGATATGGCCATTTATTTCAAGGTTGACCCTATTTAATGCTTTCCATATATTTTCTATTAATCGAAGAATATCCCTTAATATATTTCTTAGATGAGTCGGAAGTCAAATTATTTTAATGCAGTTTTGTTTGGAAGATTGAGTAAATTCTAAAAACACCTTTATAATTGAAATGGGGCAATTTTAGACGAAGATATGGCCATTTATTTCAAGGTTGACCCTATTTAAAGCTTTCCATATTTTTTCTGTTGATCAAAGAATATCCTTTAATATCTTTCTTAAATGAGTCGGAAGTCAAATTATTTTAGTGCAGTTTTGTTTCAAAGATCGAGTGAATTCTAAAAACACCTTTATAATTGAAATGGGGCAATTTTTGACGAAGATATGGCCATTTATTTCAAGGTTGACCCTATTTACTGCTTTCCATATATTTTCTATTTATCGAAGAATATCCCTTAATATCTTTCTTAGATGAGTCGGAAATCAAATTATTTTAATTCAGTTTTGTTCCAAAGATTAAGTGAATTCAAAAAACACCTTTATAATTGAAATGGGGCAAATTTAGACGAAGATATAGCCATTTATTTCAAGGTTGACCCTATTTAATGTTTGGCTTATATTTTCTATTAATCGAAGAATATCCCTTAATATCTTTCTTAGATGAGTCGGAAGTCAAATTATTTTAATGCAGTTTTGTTCCAAAGATCGAGTGAATTCTAAAAACCACTTTTATAATTGAAATGGGGCAATTTTAGACGAAGATATGGCCATTTATTTCAAGGTTGACCTTATTTACTGCTTTCCTTATATTTTCTATTTATCGAAGAATATCCCTTAATATCTTTCTGAGATGAGTCGGAAGTCAAATTATTTTAATGCAGTTTTGTTCCAAAGATCGAGTGAATTCTAAAAACACCTTTATAATTGAAATGGGGCAATTATAGACGAAGATATGGCCATTTATTTCAAGGTAGACCCTATTTAATGCTTTCCATATATTTTCTGTTGATCAAAGAATATCCCTTAATATCTTTCTTATATGAGTCGGAAGTCAAATTATTTTAATGCAGTTTTGTTCCAAAGATCGAGTGAATTCTAAAAACACCTTTATAATTGAAATGGGGCAATTTTAGACGAAGATATGGCCATTTATTTCAAGGTTGACCCTATTTAATGCTTTCCATATATTTTCTGTTGATCGAAGAATATCCTTTAATATCTTTCTTAGATGAGTCGGAAGTCAAATTATTTTAGTGCAGTTTTGTTCCAAAGATCGAATGAATTCTAAAAACACCTTTATAATTGAAATGGGGCAATTTTTGACGAAGATATGGCCATTTATTTCAAGGTAGACCCTATTTAATGCTTTCCATATATTTTCTGTTGATCAAAGAATATCCCTTAATATCTTTCTTATATGAGTCGGAAGTCAAATTATTTTAATGCAATTTTGTTTGGAAGATTGAGTAAATTCTAAAAACACCTTTATAATTGAAATGGGGCAATTATAGACGAAGATATGGCCATTTATTTCAAGGTTGACCCTATTTAATGTTTGGCTTATATTTTCTATTAATCGAAGAATATCCCTTAATATATTTCTTAGATGAGTCGGAAGTCAAATTATTTTAATGCAGTTTTGTTTGGAAGATTGAGTAAATTCTAAAAACACCTTTATAATTGAAATGGGGCAATTTTAGACGAAGATATGGCCATTTATTTCAAGGTTGACCCTATTTACTGCTTTCCTTATATTTTCTACTTATCGAAGAATATCCCTTAATATCTTTCTTAGATGAGTCGGAAATCAAATTATTTTAATGCAGTTTTGTTCCAAAGATTAAGTGAATTCAAAAAACACCTTTATAATTGAAATGGGGCAGTTTTTGACGAAGATATGGCCATTTATTTCAAGGTAGACCCTATTTAATGTTTGGCTTATATTTTCTGTTGATCAAAGAATATCCCTTAATATCTTTCTTAGATGAGTCGGAAGTCAAATTATTTTAATGCAGTTTTGTTCCAAAGATCAAGTGAATTCTGAAAACACCTTTATAATTGAAATGGGGCAATTTTAGACGAAGATATGGCCATTTATTTCAAGGTTGACCCTATTTAATGCTTTCCATATATTTTCTATTTATCGAAGAATATCCCTTAATATCTTTCTTAGATGAGTCGGAAGTCAAATTATTTTAAAGCAGTTTTGTTCCAAAAATTGAGTGAATTCTAAAAACACCTTTATAATTGAAATGGGGCAATTTTAGATGAAGATATGGCCATTTATTTCAAGGTTGACCCTATTTAATGTTTGGCTTATATTTTCTATTAATCGAAGAATATCCCTTAATATCTTTCTTAGATGAGTCGGCAGTCAAAAAATTTTAGTGCAGTTTTGTTCCAAAGACTGAGTGAATTCTAAAAACACCTTTATAATTGAAATGGGGCAATTTTTGACGAAGATATGGTCATTTATTTCAAGGTTGACCCTATTTAATGCTTTCCTTATATTTTCTATTTATCGAAGAATATCCCTTAATATCTTTCTTAGATGAGTAGGAAGTCAAATTATTTTAATGCAGTTTTGTTCCAAAGATCGAGTGAATTCTAAAAACACCTTTATAATTGAAATGGGGCAATTTTTGACGAAGATATGGCCATTTATTTCAAGGTTGACCCTATTTAATGCTTTCCATATATTTTCTGTTGATCAAAGAATATCCCTTAATATCTTTCTTAGATGAGTCGGAAGTCAAATTATTTTAATGCAGTTTTGTTCCAAAGATCGAGTGAATTCTAAAAACACCTTTATAATTGAAATGGGGAAATTTTTGACGAAGATATGGCCATTTATTTCAAGGTAGACCCTATTTAATGCTTTCCATACATTTTCTGTTGATCAAAGAATATCCCTTAATATCTTTCTTAAATGAGTCGGAAGTCAAATTATTTTAATGCAGTTTTGTTCCAAAAATCGAGTGAATTCTAAAAACTTCTTTATAATTGAAATGGGGCAATTTTAGACGAAGATATGGCCATTTATTTCAAGGTAGACCCTATTTAATGCTTTCCATATATTTTCTATTTATCGAAGAATATCCCTTAATATCTTTCTTAGATGAGTCGGAAGTCAAATTATTTTAATGCAGTTTTGTTTCAAAAATCGAGTGAATTCTAAAAACACCTTTATAATTGAAATGGGGCAATTTTAGACGAAGATATGGCCATTTATTTCAAGGTTGACCCTATTTAATGTTTGGCTTATATTTTCTATTAATCGAAGAATATCCCTTAATATCTTTCTTAGATGAGTCGGAAGTCAAATTATTTTAATGCAGTTTTGTTCCAAAGATCAAGTGAATTCTAAAAACACCTTTATAATTGAAATGGGGCAATTAAAGACGAAGATATGGTCATTTATTTCAAGGTAGACCCTATTTAATGCTTTCCATATATTTTCTATTTATCGAAGAATATCCCTTAATATCTTTCTTAGATGAGTCGAAAGTCAAATTATTTTAATGCAGTTTTGTTCCAAAAATCGAGCGAATTCTAAAAACACCTTTATAATTGAAATGGGGCAATTTTAGACGAAGATATGGCCATTTATTTCAAGGTTGACCCTATTTAATGTTTGGCTTATATTTTCTATTAATCGAAGAATATCCCTTAATATATTTCTTAGATGAGTCGGAAGTCAAATTATTTTAATGCAGTTTTGCTCGGAAGATTGAGTAAATTCTAAATACACCTTTATAATTGAAATGGGGCAATTTTAGACGAAGATATGGCCATTTATTTCAAGGTAGACCCTATTTACTGCTTTCCATATATTTTCTATTTATCGAAGAATATCCCTTAATATCTTTCTTAGATGAGTCGGAAATCAAATTATTTTAATGCAGTTTTGTTCCAAAGATTAAGTGAATTCAAAAAACACCTTTATAATTTCAATGGGCCAATTTTAGACGCAGATATGGCCATTTATTTCAAGGTAGACCCTATTTAATGCTTTCCATATATTTTCTGTTGATCAAAGAATATCCCTTAATATCTTTCTTAGATGAGTCGGAAGTCAAATTATTTTAATGCAGTTTTGTTCCAAAGATCAAGTCAATTCTAAAAACGCCTTTATAATTGAAATGGGGCAGTTTTTGACGAAGATATGGCCATTTATTTCAAGGTAGACCCTATTTAATGCCTTCCATATATTTTCTGTTGATCAAAGAATATCCCTTAATATCTTTCTTAGATGAGTCGGAAGTCAAATTATTTTAATGCAGTTTTGTTCGAAAGATCAAGTGAATTCTGAAAACACCTTTATAATTGAAATGGGGCAATTTTAGACGAAGATGTGGCCATTTATTTCAAGGTAGACCCTATTTAATGCATTCCATTTATTTTCTATTTATCGACGAATATCCCTTAATATCTTTCTTAGATGAGTCGAAAGTCAAATTATTTTAATGCAGTTTTGTTCCAAAAATCGAGCGAATTCTAAAAACACCTTTATAATTGAAATGGGGCAATTTTAGACGAAGATATGGCCATTTATTTCAAGGTTGACCCTATTTAATGTTTGGCTTATATTTTCTATTAATCGAAGAATATCCCTTAATATCTTTCTTAGATGAGTCGGAAGTCAAATTATTTTAATGCAGTTTTGTTCCAAAGATCAAGTGAATTCTAAAAACACCTTTATAATTGAAATGGGGCAATTAAAGACGAAGATATGGTCATTTATTTCAAGGTAGACCCTATTTAATGCTTTCCATATATTTTCTATTTATCGAAGAATATCCCTTAATATCTTTCTTAGATGAGTCGGAAGTCAAATTATTTTAATGCAGTTTTGTTCCAAAGATCAAGTGAATTCTAAAAACACCTTTATAATTGAAATGGGGCAATTTTAGACGAAGATATGGCCATTTATTTCAAGGTAGACCCTATTTAATGCTTTCCATATATATTCTGTTGATCAAAGAATATCCCTTAATATCTTTCTTAGATGAGTCGGAAGTCAAATTATTTTAATGCAGTTTTGTTCCAAAGATCAAGTGAATTCTAAAAACACCTTTATAATTGAAATGGGGCAATTTTAGACGAAGATATGGCCATTTATTTCAAGGTTGACCCTATTTAATGCTTTCCATATATTTTCTGTTGATCAAAGAATATCCCTTAATATCTTTCTTAGATGAGTCGGAAGTCAAATTATTTTAATGCAATTTTGTTCCAAAGATCGAGTGAATTCTAAAAACACCTTTATAATTGAAATGGGGCAATTTTAGACGAAGATATGGCCATTTATTTCAAGGTTGACCCTATTTAATGTTTGGCTTATATTTTCTATTAATTGAAGAATATCCCTTAATATCTTTCTTAGATGAGTCGGAAGTCAAATTATTTTAATGCAGTTTTGTTTCAAAGATCAAGTGAATTCTAAAAACACCTTTATAATTGAAATGGGGCAATTTTAGACGAAGATATGGCCATTTATTTCAAGGTAGACCCTATTTAATGCTTTCCATATATTTTCTATTTATCGAAGAATATCCCTTAATATCTTTCTTCGATGAGTCGAAAGTCAAATTATTTTAATGCAGTTTTGTTCCAAAGATCAAGTGAATTCTGAAAACACCTTTATAATTGAAATGGGGCAATTTTAGACGAAGATATGGCCATTTATTTCAAGGTAGACCCTATTTAATGCTTTCCATATATTTTCTGTTGATCAAAGAATATCCCTTAATATCTTTCTTAGATGAGTCGGAAGTCAAATTATTTTAATGCAGTTTTGTTCCAAAGATCAAGTGAATTCTAAAAACACCTTTATAATTGAAATGGGGCAATTTTTGACGAAGATATGGCCATTTATTTCAAGGTAGACCCTATTTAATGCTTTCCATATATTTTCTATTTATCGACGAATATCCCTTAATATCTTTCTTAGATGAGTCGAAAGTCAAATTATTTTAATGCAGTTTTCTTCCAAAAATCGAGCGAATTCTAAAAACACCTTTATAATTGAAATGGGGCAATGTTAGACGAAGATATGGCCATTTATTTCAAGGTTGACCCTATTTAATGTTTGGCTTATATTTTCTATTAATCGAAGAATATCCCTTAATATCTTTCTTAGATGAGTCGGAAGTCAAATTATTTTAATGCAGTTTTGTTCCAAAGATCAAGTCAATTCTAAAAACGCCTTTATAATTGAAATGGGGCAGTTTTTGACGAAGATATGGCCATTTATTTCAAGGTTGACCCTATTTAATGTTTGGCTTATATTTTCTATTAATCGAAGAATATCCCTTAATATATTTCTTAGATGAGTCGGAAATCAAATTATTTTAATGCAGTTTTGTTCCAAAGATTGAGTAAATTCTAAAAACACCTTTATAATTGAAATGGGGCAATTTTAGACGAAGATATGGCCATTTATTTCAAAGTTGACCCTATTTAATGCTTTCCATATATTTTCGGTTGATCAAAGAATATCCCTTAATATCTTTCTTATATGAGTCGGAAGTCAAATTATTTTAATGCAGTTTTGTTCCAAAGATCGAGTGAATTCTAAAAACACCTTTGTGATTGAAATGGGGCAATTTTTGACGAAGATATGGCCATTTATTTCAAGGTAGACCCTATTTAATGCCTTCCATATATTTTCTGTTGATCAAAGAATATCCCTTAATATCTTTCTTAGATGAGTCGGAAGTCAAATTATTTTAATGCAGTTTTGTTTGGAAGATTGAGTAAATTCTAAAAACACCTTTATAATTGAAATGGGGCAATTTTAGACGAAGATATGGCCATTTATTTCAAGGTTGACCCTATTTAAAGCTTTCCATATTTTTTCTGTTGATCAAAGAATATCCTTTAATATCTTTCTTAAATGAGTCGGAAGTCAAATTATTTTAGTGCAGTTTTGTTTCAAAGATCGAGTGAATTCTAAAAACACCTTTATAATTGAAATGGGGCAATTTTTGACGAAGATATGGCCATTTATTTCAAGGTTGACCCTATTTACTGCTTTCCATATATTTTCTATTTATCGAAGAATATCCCTTAATATCTTTCTTAGATGAGTCGGAAATCAAATTATTTTAATTCAGTTTTGTTCCAAAGATTAAGTGAATTCAAAAAACACCTTTATAATTGAAATGGGGCAAATTTAGACGAAGATATGGCCATTTATTTCAAGGTTGACCTTATTTAATGTGTGGCTTATATTTTCTATTAATCGAAGAATATCCCTTAATATCTTTCTTAGATGAGTCGGAAGTCAAATTATTTTAATGCAGTTTTGTTCCAAAGATCGAGTGAATTCTAAAAACCACTTTTATAATTGAAATGGGGCAATTTTAGACGAAGATATGGCCATTTATTTCAAGGTTGACCTTATTTACTGCTTTCCTTATATTTTCTATTTATCGAAGAATATCCCTTAATATCTTTCTGAGATGAGTCGGAAGTCAAATTATTTTAATGCAGTTTTGTTCCAAAGATCAAGTGAATTCTAAAAACACCTTTATAATTGAAATGGGGCAATTATAGACGAAGATATGGCCATTTATTTCAAGGTAGACCCTATTTAATGCTTTCCATATATTTTCTGTTGATCAAAGAATATCCCTTAATATCTTTCTTATATGAGTCGGAAGTCAAATTATTTTAATGCAATTTTGTTTGGAAGATTGAGTAAATTCTAAAAACACCTTTATAATTGAAATGGGGCAATTTTAGACGAAGATATGGCCATTTATTTCAAGGTTGACCCTATTTAATGCTTTCCATATATTTTCTGTTGATCGAAGAATATCCCTTAATATCTTTCTTAGATGAGTCGGAAGTCAAATTATTTTAATGCAGTTTTGTTCCAAAGATCGAATGAATTCTAAAAACACCTTTATAATTGAAATGGGGCAATTTTTGACGAAGATATGGCCATTTATTTCAAGGTTGACCCTATTTAATGTTTGGCTTATATTTTCTATTAATCGAAGAATATCCCTTAATATATTTCTTAGATGAGTCGGAAGTCAAATTATTTTAATGCAGTTTTGTTTGGAAGATTGAGTAAATTCTAAAAACACCTTTATAATTGAAATGGGGCAATTTTTGACGAAGATATGGCCATTTATTTCAAGGTTGACCCTATTTAATGTTTGGCTTATATTTTCTATTAATCGAAGAATATCCCTTAATATATTTCTTAGATGAGTCGGAAGTCAAATTATTTTAATGCAGTTTTGTTTGGAAGATTGAGTAAATTCTAAAAACACCTTTATAATTGAAATGGGGCAATTTTAGACGAAGATATGGCCATTTATTTCAAGGTTGACCCTATTTACTGCTTTCCTTATATTTTCTACTTATCGAAGAATATCCCTTAATATCTTTCTTAGATGAGTCGGAAATCAAATTATTTTAATGCAGTTTTGTTCCAAAGATTAAGTGAATTCAAAAAACACCTTTATAATTGAAATGGGGCAATTTTAGACGCAGATATGGCCATTTATTTCAAGGTAGACCCTATTTAATGCCTTCCATATATTTTCTGTTGATCAAAGAATATCCCTTAATATCTTTCTTAGATGAGTCGGAAGTCAAATTATTTTAATGCAGTTTTGTTCCAAAGATCAAGTGAATTCTGAAAACACCTTTATAATTGAAATGGGGCAATTTTAGACGAAGATATGGCCATTTATTTCAAGGTTGACCCTATTTAATGCTTTCCATATATTTTCTATTTATCGAAGAATATCCCTTAATATCTTTCTTAGATGAGTCGGAAGTCAAATTATTTTAAAGCAGTTTTGTTCCAAAAATTGAGTGAATTCTAAAAACACCTTTATAATTGAAATGGGGCAATTTTAGATGAAGATATGGCCATTTATTTCAAGGTTGACCCTATTTAATGTTTGGCTTATATTTTCTATTAATCGAAGAATATCCCTTAATATCTTTCTTAGATGAGTCGGCAGTCAAAAAATTTTAGTGCAGTTTTGTTCCAAAGACTGAGTGAATTCTAAAAACACCTTTATAATTGAAATGGGGCAATTTTTGACGAAGATATGGTCATTTATTTCAAGGTTGACCCTATTTAATGCTTTCCTTATATTTTCTATTTATCGAAGAATATCCCTTAATATCTTTCTTAGATGAGTAGGAAGTCAAATTATTTTAATGCAGTTTTGTTCCAAAGATCGAGTGAATTCTAAAAACACCTTTATAATTGAAATGGGGCAATTTTTGACGAAGATATGGCCATTTATTTCAAGGTTGACCCTATTTAATGCTTTCCATATATTTTCTGTTGATCAAAGAATATCCCTTAATATCTTTCTTAGATGAGTCGGAAGTCAAATTATTTTAATGCAGTTTTGTTCCAAAGATCGAGTGAATTCTAAAAACACCTTTATAATTGAAATGGGGGAAATTTTTGACGAAGATATGGCCATTTATTTCAAGGTAGACCCTATTTAATGCTTTCCATACATTTTCTGTTGATCAAAGAATATCCCTTAATATCTTTCTTAAATGAGTCGGAAGTCAAATTATTTTAATGCAGTTTTGTTCCAAAAATCGAGTGAATTCTAAAAACTTCTTTATAATTGAAATGGGGCAATTTTAGACGAAGATATGGCCATTTATTTCAAGGTAGACCCTATTTAATGCTTTCCATATATTTTCTATTTATCGAAGAATATCCCTTAATATCTTTCTTAGATGAGTCGGAAGTCAAATTATTTTAATGCAGTTTTGTTTCAAAAATCGAGTGAATTCTAAAAACACCTTTATAATTGAAATGGGGCAATTTTAGACGAAGATATGGCCATTTATTTTCAAGGTTGACCATACTTAATGATTTCGCTTATATTTTCTATTAATCGAAGAATATCCCTGAATATCTTTCTTAGATGAGTCGGAAGTCAAATTATTATAATGCAGTTTTGTTCCTAAGATCAAGTGAATTCTAAAAACACCTTTATAATTGAAATGGGGCAATTAAAGACGAAGATATGGTCATTTATTTCAAGGTAGACCCTATTTAATGCTTTCCATATATTTTCTATTTATCGAAGAATATCCCTTAATATCTTTCTTAGATGAGTCGAAAGTCAAATTATTTTAATGCAGTTTTGTTCCAAAAATCGAGCGAATTCTAAAAACACCTTTATAATTGAAATGGGGCAATTTTAGACGAAGATATGGCCATTTATTTCAAGGTTGACCCTATTTAATGTTTGGCTTATATTTTCTATTAATCGAAGAATATCCCTTAATATATTTCTTAGATGAGTCGGAAGTCAAATTATTTTAATGCAGTTTTGCTCGGAAGATTGAGTAAATTCTAAATACACCTTTATAATTGAAATGGGGCAATTTTAGACGAAGATATGGCCATTTATTTCAAGGTAGACCCTATTTACTGCTTTCCATATATTTTCTATTTATCGAAGAATATCCCTTAATATCTTTCTTAGATGAGTCGGAAATCAAATTATTTTAATGCAGTTTTGTTCCAAAGATTAAGTGAATTCAAAAAACACCTTTATAATTTCAATGGGCCAATTTTAGACGCAGATATGGCCATTTATTTCAAGGTAGACCCTATTTAATGCTTTCCATATATTTTCTGTTGATCAAAGAATATCCCTTAATATCTTTCTTAGATGAGTCGGAAGTCAAATTATTTTAATGCAGTTTTGTTCCAAAGATCAAGTCAATTCTAAAAACGCCTTTATAATTGAAATGGGGCAGTTTTTGACGAAGATATGGCCATTTATTTCAAGGTAGACCCTATTTAATGCCTTCCATATATTTTCTGTTGATCAAAGAATATCCCTTAATATCTTTCTTAGATGAGTCGGAAGTCAAATTATTTTAATGCAGTTTTGTTCGAAAGATCAAGTGAATTCTGAAAACACCTTTATAATTGAAATGGGGCAATTTTAGACGAAGATGTGGCCATTTATTTCAAGGTAGACCCTATTTAATGCATTCCATTTATTTTCTATTTATCGACGAATATCCCTTAATATCTTTCTTAGATGAGTCGAAAGTCAAATTATTTTAATGCAGTTTTGTTCCAAAAATCGAGCGAATTCTAAAAACACCTTTATAATTGAAATGGGGCAATTTTAGACGAAGATATGGCCATTTATTTCAAGGTTGACCCTATTTAATGTTTGGCTTATATTTTCTATTAATCGAAGAATATCCCTTAATATCTTTCTTAGATGAGTCGGAAGTCAAATTATTTTAATGCAGTTTTGTTCCAAAGATCAAGTGAATTCTAAAAACACCTTTATAATTGAAATGGGGCAATTAAAGACGAAGATATGGTCATTTATTTCAAGGTAGACCCTATTTAATGCTTTCCATATATTTTCTATTTATCGAAGAATATCCCTTAATATCTTTCTTAGATGAGTCGGAAGTCAAATTATTTTAATGCAGTTTTGTTCCAAAGATCAAGTGAATTCTAAAAACACCTTTATAATTGAAATGGGGCAATTTTAGACGAAGATATGGCCATTTATTTCAAGGTAGACCCTATTTAATGCTTTCCATATATATTCTGTTGATCAAAGAATATCCCTTAATATCTTTCTTAGATGAGTCGGAAGTCAAATTATTTTAATGCAGTTTTGTTCCAAAGATCAAGTGAATTCTAAAAACACCTTTATAATTGAAATGGGGCAATTTTAGACGAAGATATGGCCATTTATTTCAAGGTTGACCCTATTTAATGCTTTCCATATATTTTCTGTTGATCAAAGAATATCCCTTAATATCTTTCTTAGATGAGTCGGAAGTCAAATTATTTTAATGCAATTTTGTTCCAAAGATCGAGTGAATTCTAAAAAACACCTTTATAATTGAAATGGGGCAATTTTAGACGAAGATATGGCCATTTATTTCAAGGTTGACCCTATTTAATGTTTGGCTTATATTTTCTATTAATTGAAGAATATCCCTTAATATCTTTCTTAGATGAGTCGGAAGTCAAATTATTTTAATGCAGTTTTGTTTCAAAGATCAAGTGAATTCTAAAAACACCTTTATAATTGAAATGGGGCAATTTTAGACGAAGATATGGCCATTTATTTCAAGGTAGACCCTATTTAATGCTTTCCATATATTTTCTATTTATCGAAGAATATCCCTTAATATCTTTCTTCGATGAGTCGAAAATCAAATTATTTTAATGCAGTTTTGTTCCAAAGATCAAGTGAATTCTAAAAACACCTTTATAATTGAAATGGGGCAATTTTAGACGAAGATATGGCCATTTATTTCAAGGTAGACCCTATTTAATACTTTCCATATATTTTCTATTTATCGAAGAATATCCCTTAATACCTTTCTTAGATGAGTCGGAAGTCAAATTATTTTAATGCAGTTTTGTTTCAAAGATCGAGTGAATGCTAAAAACACCTATATAATTGAAATGGGGCAATTTTTGACGAAGATATGGCCATTTATTTCAAGGTAGACCCTATTTAATGCTTTCCATATACTTTCTATTTATCGAAAAATATCTCATTAATATCTATCTTAGATGAGTCGAAAGTCAAATTATTTTAATGCAGTTTTGTTCCAAAGATCGAGCGAATTCTAAAAACACCTTTATAATTGAAATGGGGCAATGTTAGACGAAGATATGGCCATTTATTTCAAGGTTGACCCTATTTAATGCTTGGCTTATATTTTCTATTAATCGAAGAATATCCCTTAATATCTTTCTTAGATGAGTCGGAAGTCAAATTATTTTAATGCAGTTTTGTTCCAAAGATCAAGTGAATTCTAAAAACACCTTTATAATTGAAATGGGGCAATTAAAGACGAAGATATGTTCATTTATTTCAAGGTAGACCCTATTTAATGTTTGGCTTATATTTTCTATTAATCGAAGAATATCCTTTAATATCTTTCTTAGATGAGTCGGAAGTCAAATTATTTTAATGCAGTTTTGTTCCAAAGAGCAAGTGAATTCTAAAAACACCTTTATAATTGAAATGGGGCAATTTTAGACGAAGATATGGCCATTTATTTCAAGGTTGACCCTATTTAATGCTTTCCATATATTTTCTGTTGATCAAAGAATATCCCTTAATATCTTTCTTAGATGAGTCGGAAGTCAAATTATTTTAATGCAATTTTGTTCCAAAGATCGAGTGAATTCTAAAAACACCTTTATAATTGAAATGGGGCAGTTTTAGACGAAGATATGGCCATTTATTTCAAGGTTGACCCAATTTAATGCTTGGCTTATATTTTCTGTTAATCAAAGAATATCCCTTAATATATTTCTTAGATGAGTCGAAAGTCAAATTATTTTAATGCAGTTTTGTTCGGAAGATT
>NW_025062764.1:0-38584 GCF_018153295.1 Drosophila grimshawi | reverse complement strand
TGTTTCCAAATTCAAACGGATGTATCTTCGCCAATAATTGTCAGAAGTTAGAATTTCTTTCAACATTATGAAGGCCTTTTTATATATTTTGATTCTGCATCAAAAGCTGAAAATATGTAGTCTCGAAGTCATTTCGAGAAATTGACGTTTTAAGTTTCTGTTCCCAAATTCAAACGGATGTATCTTCGCCAATAATTGTCAGAAGTTAGAATTTCTTTCAACATTATGAAGCCCTTTTTATATATTTTGACTCTGCATCAAAAGCTGAAAATATGTAGTCTTGAAGTCAATTCGAGAAATTGACGTTTTAAGTTTCTGTTCCCAAATTCAAACGGATGTATCTTCGCCAATAATTGTCAGAAATCAGAATTTCTTTCAACATTATGAAGCCCTTTTTATATATTTTGACTCTGCATCAAAAGCTGAAAATATGTAGTCTTGAAGTCAATTCGAGAAATTGACGTTTTAAGTTTCTGTTTCCAAATTCAAACGGTTGTATATTCGCCAATAATTGTCAGAAGTTAGAATTTCTTTCAACATTATGAAGCCCTTTTTATATATTTTGATTCTGCATCAAAAGCTGAAAATATGTAGTCTCGAACTCATTTCGAGAAATTGACGTTTCAAGTTTCTGTTTCCAAATTCAAACGGTTGTATATTCGCCAATAATTGTCAGAAGTCAGAAATTCTTTCAACATTATGAAGCCCTTTTTATATATTTTGACTCTGCATCAAAAGCTGAAAATATGTAGTCTCGAAGTCAATTCGAAAAATTGACGTTTTAAGTTTCTGTTTCCAAATTGAAATGGATGTATCTTCGCCAATAATTGTCAGAAGTTAGAATTTCTTTCAACACTATGAAGCCCTTTTTATATATTTTGATTCTGCATCAAAAGCTGAAAATATGTAGTCTCGAAGTCATTTCGAGAAATTGACGTTTAAAGTTTCTGTTTCAAAATTCAAACGGATGTATCTTCGCCAATAATTGTCAGAAGTTAGAATTTCTTTCAACATTATGAAGCCCTTTTTATATATTTTGACTCTGCATCAAAAGCTGAAAATATGTAGTCTCGAAGTCATTTCGAGAAATTGACGTTTTAAGTTTCTGTTTCCAAACTCGAACGGATGTATCGTCGCCAATAATTGTCAGAAGTTAGAATTTCTTTCAAGATTATGAACCCCTTTTTATATATTTTGACTCTGCATCAAAAGCTGAAATAATGTAGTCTCGAAATCATTTCGAGAAATTGACGTTTTAAGTTTCTGTTTCCAAATTCAAACGGATGTATCTTCGCCAATAATTGTCAGAAGTTAGAATTTCTTTCAACATTATGAAGCCCTTTTTATATGTTTTGATTCTGTATCAAAAGCTGAAAATATGTAGTCTCGAAGTCATTTCGAGAAATTGACGTTTTAAGTTTCTGTTTCCAAATTCAAACGGATGTATCTTCGCCAATAATTGTCAGAAGTTAGAATTTCTTTCAACATTATGATGCCCTTTTTATATATTTTGACTCTGCATCAAAAGCTGAAAATATGTAGTCTTGAAGTCAATTCGAGAAATTGACGTTTTAAGTTTCTGTTTCCAAATTCAAACGGTTGTATCTTCGCCAATAATTGTCAGAAGTTAGAATTTCTTTCAACATTATGAAGCCCTTTTTATATATTTTGACTCTGCATCAAAAGCTGAAAATATGTAGTCTCGAAGTCATTTCGAGAAATTGACGGTTTAAGTTTCTGTTTCCAAATTCAAACGGATGTATCTTCGCCAATAATTGTCAGAAGTTAGAATTTCTTTCAACATTATGAAGCCCTTTTTATATATTTTGACTCTGCATCAAAAGCTGAAAATATGTAGTCTCGAAGTCATTTCGAGAAATTTACGTTTTAAGTTTCTGTTTCCAAATTCAAATGGATGCATCTTCGCCAATAATTGTCAGAAGTTAGAATTTCTTTCAACATTATGAAGCCCTTTTTATATATTTTGATTCTGCATCAAAAGCTGAAAATATGTAGTCTCGAAGTCATTTCGATAAATTGACGTTTTAAGTTTCTGTTTCCAAATTCAAACGGATGTATCTTCGCCAATAATTGTCAGAAGTTAGAATTTCTTTCAACATTATGAAGCCCTTTTTATATATTTTGATTCTGCATCAAAAGCTGAAAATATTTAGTCTCGAAGTCATTTCGAGAAATTGACGTTTTAAGTTTCTGTTTCCAAATTCAAACGGATGTATCTTCACCAATAATTGTCAGAAGTTAGAATTTCTTTCAACATTATGAAGCCCTTTTTATATATTTTGATTCTGCATCAAAAGCTTCTCGAAGTCATTTCGAGAAATTGACGTTTTAAGTTTCTGTTTCCAAATTCAAACGGATGTATCTTCGCCAATAATTGTCAGAAGTTAGAATTTCTTTCAACATTATGAAGCCCTTTTTATATATTTTGACTATGCATCAAAAGCTGAAAATATGTAGTCTCGAAGTCATTTCGAGAAATTGACGTTTTAAGTTTCTGTTTCCAAACTCAAACGGATGTATCGTCGCCAATAATTGTCAGAAGTTAGAATTTCTTTGAACATTATGAAGCCCTTTTTATATATTTTGACTCTGCATCAAAAGCTGAAATAATGTAGTCTCGAAGTCATTTCGAGAAATTGACGTTTTAAGTTTCTGTTTCCAAATTCAAACGGATGTATCTTCGCCAATAATTGTCAGAAGTTAGAATTTCTTTCAACATTATGAAGCCCTTTTTATATGTTTTGATTCTGCATCAAAAGCTGAAAATATGTAGTCTCGAAGTCATTTCGAGAAATTGACGTTTTAAGTTTCTGTTTCCAAATTCAAACGGATGTATCTTCGCCAATAATTGTCAGAAGTTAGAATTTCTTTCAACATTATGAAGCCCTTTTTATATATTTTGACTCTGCATCAAAAGCTGAAAATATGTAGTCTCGAAGTCATTTCGAGAAATTGACGTTTTAAGTTTCTGTTTCCAAATTCAAACGGATGTATCTTCGCCAATAATTGTCAGAAGTTAGAATTTCTTTCAACATTATGAAGCCCTTTTTATATATTTTGACTCTGCATCAAAAGCTGAAAATATGTAGTCTCGAAGTCATTTCGAGAAATTGACGATTTAAGTTTCTGTTTCCAAATTCAAACGGATGTATCTTCGCCAATAATTGTCAGAAGTTAGAATTTCTTTCAACATTATGAAGCCCTTTTTATATATTTTGATTCTGCATCAAAAGCTGAAAATATGTAGTCTCGAAGTCATTTCGAGAAATTGACGTTTTAAGTTTCTGTTTCCAAATTCAAACGGATGTATCTTCGTCAATAATTGTCAGAAGTTAGAATTTCTTTCAACATTATGAAGCCCTTTTTATATATTTTGATTCTGCATCAAAAGCTGAAAATATGTAGTCTCGAAGTCATTTCGAGAAATTGACGTTTTAAGTTTCTGTTTCCAAATTTAAACGGATGTATCTTCGCCAATAATTGTCAGAAGTTAGAATTTCTTTCAACATTATGAAGCCCTTTTTATATATTTTGACTCTGCATCAAAAGCTGAAAATATGTAGTCTCGAAGTCTTTTCGAGAAATTGACGTTTTAAGTTTCTGTTTCCAAATTCAAACGGATGTATCTTCGCCAATAATTGTCAGAAGTTAGAATTTCTTTCAACATTATGAAGCCCTTTTTATATATTTTGATTCTGCATCAAAAGCTGAAAATATGTTGTCTCGAAGTAATTTCGAGAAATTGACGTTTTAAGTTTTTGTTTCCAAATTCAAACGGATGTATCTTCGCCAATAATTGTCAGAAGTTAGAATTTCTTTCAACATTATGAAGCCCTTTTTATATATTTTGACTCTGCATCAAAAGCTGAAAATATGTAGTCTCGAAGTCATTTCGAGAAATTTACGTTTTAAGTTTCTGTTTCCAAATTCAAACGGATGTATCTTCGCCAATAATTGTCAGAAGTTAGAATTTCTTTCAACATTATGAAGCCCTTTTTATATATTTTGACTCTGCATCAAAAGCTGAAAATATGTAGTCTCGAAGTCATTTCGAGAAATTGACGTTTTAAGTTTCTGTTTCCAAATTCAAATGGATGTATCTTCGCCAATAATTGTCAGAAGTTAGAATTTCTTTCAACATTATGAAGCCCTTTTTATATATTTTGATTCTGCATCAAAAGCTGAAAATATGTAGTCTCGAAGTCATTTCGAGAAATTGACGTTTAAAGTTTCTGTTTCAAAATTCAAACGGATGTATCTTCACCAATAATTGTCAGAAGTTAGAATTTCTTTCAACATTATGAAGCCCTTTTTATATATTTTGATTCTGCATCAAAAGCTGAAAATATGTAGTCTCGAAGTCATTTCGAGAAATTGACGTTTTAAGTTTCTGTTTCCAAATTCAAACGGATGTACGAGTATCTTCGCCAATAATTGTCAGAAGTTAGAATTTCTTTCAACATTATGAAGCCCTTTTTATATATTTTGACTCTGCATCAAAAGCTGAAAATATGTAGTCTCGAAGTCATTTCGAGAAATTGACGTTTTAAGTTTCTGTTTCCAAATTCAAATGGATGTATCTTTGCCAATAATTGTCAGAAGTTAGAATTTCTTTCAACATTATGAAGCCCTTTTTATATATTTTGATTCTGCATCAAAAGCTGAAAATATGTAGTCTCGAAGTCATTTCGAGAAATTGACGTTTAAAGTTTCTGTTTTAAAATTCAAACGGATGTATCTTCACCAATAATTGTCAGAAGTTAGAATTTCTTTCAACATTATGAAGCCCTTTTTATATATTTTGATTCTGCATCAAAAGCTGAAAATATGTAGTCTCGAAGTCATTTCGAGAAATTGACGTTTTAAGTTTCTGTTTCCAAATTCAAACGGATGTATCTTCGCCAATAATTGTCAGAAGTTAGAATTTCTTTCAACATTATGAAGCCCTTTTTATATATTTTGACTCTGCATCAAAAGCTGAAAATATGTAGTCTCGAAGTCATTTCGAGAAAATGACGTTTTAAGTTTCTGTTTCCTAATTCAATCGGATGTATCTTCGCCAATAATTGTCAGAAGTTAGAATTTGTTTCAACATCATAAAGCCCTTTTTATATATTTTGATTCTGCATCAAAAGCTGAAAATATGTAGTCTCAAAGTCATTTCGAGAAATTGACGTTTTAAATTTCTGTTTCCAAATTCAAACGGATGTATCTTCGCCAATAATTGTCAGAATTTAGAATTTCTTTCAACATTATGAAGCCCTTTTTATATATTTTGATTCTGCATCAAAAGCTGAAAATATGTAGTCTTGAAGTCAATTCGAGAAATTGACGTTTTAAGTTTCTGTTTCCAAATTCAAACGGATGTATCTTCGCCAATAATTGTCAGAAGTTAGAATTTCTTTCAACATTATGAAGCCCTTTTTATATATTTTGATTCTGCATCAAAAGCTGAAAATATGTAGTCTCGAAGTCATTTCGAGAAATTGGCGTTTCAAGTTTCTGTTTCCAAATTCAAACGGATGTATCTTCGCCAATAATTTTCAGAAGTTAGAATTTCTTTCAACATTATGAAGCCCTTTTTATATACTTTGATTCTGCATCAAAAGCTGAAAATATGTTGTCTCGAAGTCATTTCGAGAAATTGACGTTTTAAGTTTCTGTTTCCAAATTCAAACGGATGTATCTTCGCCAATAATTGTCAGAAGTTAGAATTTCTTTCAACATTATGAAGCCCTTTTTATATATTTTGATTCTGCATCAAAAGCTGATAATATGTAGTCTTGAAGTCAATTCGAGAAATTGACGTTTTAAGTTTCTGTTTCCAAATTCAAACGGATGTATCTTCGCCAATAATTGTCAGAAGTCAGAATTTCTTTCAACATTATGAAGCCCTTTTTATATATTTTGATTCTGCATCAACAGCTGAAAATATGTAGTCTCGAAGTCATTTCGAGAAATTGACGTTTTAAGTTTCTGTTTCCAAATTCAAACGGAAGTATCTTCGCCAATAATTGTCAGAAGTTAGAATTTCTTTCAACATTATGAAGCCCTTTTTATATATTTTGATTCTGCATTACAAGCTGAAAATATGTAGTCTTGAAGTCATTTCGAGAAATTGACGTTTTAAGTTTCTGTTTCCAAATTTAAACGGATGTATCTTCGCCAATAATTGTCAGAAGTTAGAATTTCTTTCAACATTATGAAGACCTTTTTATATATTTTGAATCTGCATCAAAAGCTGAAAATATGTAGTCTCGAAGTCATTTCGAGAAATTGACGTTTTAAGTTTCTGTTTCCAAATTCAAACGGATGTATCTTCGCCAATAATTGTCAGAAGTTAGAATTTCCTTCAACATTATGAAGTTTCTGTTTCCAAACTCAAACGGATGTATCATCGCCAATAATATTCAGAAGTTAGAATTTCTTTCAACATTATGAAGCCCTTTTTATATATTTTGACTCTGCATCAAAAGCTGAAAATATGTAGTCTCGAAGTCATTTCGAGAAATTGACGTTTTAAGTTTCTGTTTCCAAATTCAAACGTATGTATCTTCGCCAATAATTGTCAGAAGTTAGAATTTCTTTCAACATTATGAAGCCCTTTTTACATATTTTGATTCTGCATCAAAAGCTGAAAATATGTAGTCTCGAAGTCATTTCGAGAAATTGACGTTTTAAGTTTCTGTTTCAAAATTCAAACGGATGTATCTGCGCCAATAATTGTCAGAAGTTAGAATTTCTTTCAACATTATGAAGCCCTTTTTATATATTTTGATTCTGCATCAAAAGCTGAAAATATGTTGTCTCGAAGTCATTTCGAGAAATTGACGTTTTAAGTTTCTGTTTCCAAATTCAAACGGATGTATCTTCGCCAATAATTGTCAGAAGTTAGAATTTCTTTCAACATTATGAAGCCCTTTTTATATATTTTGACTCTGCATCAAAAGCTGAAAATATGTAGTCTCGAAGTCATTTCGAGAAAATGACGTTTTAAGTTTCTGTTTCCAAATTCAAACGGATGTATCTTCGCCAATAATTGTCAGAAGTTAGAATTTCTTTCAACATTATGAAGCCCTTTTTATATATTTTGATTCTGCATCAAAAGCTGAAAATATGTAGTCTCGAAGTCATTTCGAGAAATTAACGTTTTAAGTTTCTGTTCCCAAATTCAAACGGATGTATCTTCGCCAATAATTGTCAGAAGTTAGAATTTCTTTCAACATTATGAAGCCTTTTTATATATTTTGACTCTGCATCAAAAGCTGAAAATATGTAGTCTTGAAGTCAATTCGAGAAATTGACGTTTTAAGTTTCTGTTTCCAAATTCAAACGGTTGTATCTTCGCCAATAATTGTCAGAAGTCAGAATTTCTTTCAACATTATGAAGCCCTTTTTATATATTTTGACTCTGCATCAAAAGCTGAAAATATGTAGTCTTGAAGTCAATTCGAGAAATTGACGTTTTAAGTTTCTGTTTCCAAATTCAAACGGTTGTATATTCGCCAATAATTGTCAGAAGTTAGAATTTCTTTCAACATTATGAAGCCATTTTTATATATTTTGATTCTGCATCAAAAGCTGAAAATATGTAGTCTCGAAGTCATTTCGAGAAATTGACGTTTCAAGTTTCTGTTTCCAAATTCAAACGGTTGTATATTCGCCAATAATTGTCAGAAGTCAGAATTTCTTGCAACATTATGAACCCCTTTTTATATATTTTGATTCTGCATCAAAAGCTGAAAATATGTAGTCTCGAAGTCATTTCGAGATATTGGCGTTTTAAGTTTATTTTCCCAAATTCAAACGGATGTATCTTCGCCAATAATTGTCAGAAGTCAGAATTTCTTTCAACATTATGAAGCCCTTTTTATATATTTTGATTCTGCATCAAAAACTGAAAATATGTAGTCTCGAAGTCATTTCGAGAAATTGACGTTTTAAGTTTCTGTTTCCAAATTCAAACGGATGTATCTTCGCCAATAATTGTCAGAAGTTAGAATTTCTTTCAACATTATGAAGCCCTTTTTATATATTTTGACTCTGCATCAAAAGCTGAAAATATGTAGTCTCGAAGTCATTTCGAGAAAATGACGTTTAAGTTTCTGTTTCCAAATTCAAACGGATGTATCTTCGCCAATAATTGTCCGAAGTTAGAATTTCTTTCAACATTATAAAGCCCTTTTTATATATTTTGATTCTGCATCAAAAGCTGAAAATATGAGTCTCAAAGTCATTGCGAGATATTGGCGTTTTAAGTTTATTTTCCCAAATTCAAACGGATGTATCTTCGCCAATAATTGTCAGAAGTCAGAATTTCTTTCAACATTATGAAGCCCTTTTTATATATTTTGATTCTGCATCAAAAGCTGAAAATATGTAGTCTCGAAGTCATTTCGAGAAATTGACGTTTTAAGTTTCTGTTTCCAAATTCAAACGGATGTATCTTCGCCAATAATTGTCAGAAGTTAGAATTTCTTTCAACATTATGAAGCCCTTTTTATATATTTTGACTCTGCATCAAAAGCTGAAAATATGTAGTCTCGAAGTCATTTCGAGAAAATGACGTTTTAAGTTTCTGTTTCCAAATTCAAACGGATGTATCTTCGCCAATAATTGTCAGAAGTTAGAATTTGTTTCAACATTATAAAGCCCTTTTTATATATTTTGATTCTGCATCAAAAGCTGAAAATATGAGTCTCGAAGTCATTTCGAGAAATTGACGTTTTAAGTTTCTGTTTCCAAATTCAAACGGATGTATCTTCGCCAATAATTGTCAGAAGTTAGAATTTCTTTCAACATTATGAAGCCCTTTTTATATATTTTGATTCTGCATCAAAAGCTGAAAATATGTAGTCTTGAAGTCAATTCGAGAAATTAACGTTTTAAGTTTCTGTTCCCAAATTCAAACGGATGTATCTTCGCCAATAATTGTCAGAAGTTAGAATTTCTTTCAACATTATGAAGCCTTTTTATATATTTTGACTCTGCATCAAAAGCTGAAAATATGTAGTCTCGAAGTCATTTCGAGAAAATGACGTTTTAAGTTTCTGTTTCCAAATTCAAACGGATGTATCTTCGCCAATAATTGTCAGAAGTTAGAATTTCTTTCAACATTATGAAGCCCTTTTTATGTATTTTGACTCTGCATCAAAAGCTGAAAATATGTAGTCTCGAAGTCATTTCGAGAAATTGACGTTTTAAGTTTCTGTTTCCAAATTCAAACGGATGTATCTTCGCCAATAATTGTCAGAAGTTAGAATTTCTTTCAACATTATGAAGCCCTTTTTATATATTTTGACTCTGCATCAAAAGCTGAAAATATGTAGTCTCGAAGTCATTTCGAGAAATTGACGTCTTAAGTTTCTGTTTCCAAATTCAAACGGATGTATCTTCGCCAATAATTGTCAGAAGTTAGAATTTCTTTCAACATTATGAAGCCCTTTTTATATATTTTGATTCTGCATCAAAAGCTGAAAATATGTAGTCTCGAAGTCATTTCGAGAAATTGACGTTTTAAGTTTCTGTTTCAAAATTCAAACGGATGTATCTTCGCCAATAATTGTCAGAAGTTAGAATTTTTTTCAACATTATGAAGCCCGTTTTATATATTTTGATTCTGCATCAAAAGCTGAAAATATGTAGTCTCGAAGTCATTTCGAGAAATTGACGTTTTAAGTTTCTGTTTCCAAATTCAAACGGATGTATCTTCGCCAATAATTGTCAGAAGTTAGAATTTCTTTTAACATTATGAAGCCCTTTTTATATATTTTGACTCTGCATCAAACGCTGAAAATATGTAGTCTCGAAGTCATTTCGAGAAATTGACGTTTTAAGTTTCTGTTTCCAAATTCAAACGGATGTATCTTCGCCAATAATTGTCAGAAGTTAGAATTTCTTTCAACATTATGAAGCCCTTTTTATAAATTTTGATTCTGCATCAAAAGCTGAAAATATGTAGTCTCGAAGTCATTTCGAGAAATTGACGTTTTAAGTTTCTGTTTCCAAATTCAAACGGTTGTATCTTCGCCAATAATTGTCAGAAGTTAGAATTTCTTTCAACATTATGAAGCCCTTTTTATATATTTTGACTCTGCATCAAAAGCTGAAAATATGTAGTCTCGAAGTCATTTCGAGAAATTGACGTTTTAAGTTTCTGTTCCCAAATTCAAACGGATGTATCTTTGCCAATAATTGTCAGAAGTCAGAATTTCTTTCAACATTATGAAGCCCTTTTTATATATTTTGACTCTGCATCAAAAGCTGAAAATATGTAGTCTCGAAGTCATTTCGAGAAAATGACGTTTTAAGTTTCTGTTTCCAAATTCAAACGGATGTATCTTCGCCAATAATTGTCAGAAGTCAGAATTGCTTTCAACACTATGAAGCCCTTTTTATGTATTTTGACTCTGCATCAAAAGCTGAAAATGTGTAGTCTTGAAGTCATTTCGAGAAATTGACGTTTTAAGTTTCTGTTTCCAAATTCAAACAGATGTATCTTCGCCAATAATTGTCAGAAGTTAGAATTTCTTTCAACATTATGAAGCCCTTTTTATATATTTTGACTCTGCATCAAAAGCTGAAAATATGTAGTCTCGAAGTCATTTCGAGAAATTGACGTTTTAAGTTTCTGTTTCCAAATTCAAACGTATGTATCTTCGCCAATAATTGTCAGAAGTTAGAATTTCTTTCAACATTATGAAGCCCTTTTTATATACTTTGATTCTGCATCAAAAGCTGAAAATATGTAGTCTCGAAGTCATTTCGAGAAATTGACGTTTTAAGTTTCTGTTTCAAAATTCAAACGGATGTATCTTCGCCAATAATTGTCAGAAGTTAGAATTTCTTTCAACATTATGAAGCCCTTTTTATATATTTTGATTCTGCATCAAAAGCTGAAAATATGTAGTCTCGAAGTCATTTCGAGAAATTGACGTTTTAAGTTTCTGTTTCCAAATTCAAACGGTTGTATCTTCGCCAATAATTGTCAGAAGTCAGAATTTCTTTCAACATTATGAAGCCCTTTTTATATATTTTGACTCTGCATCAAAAGCTGAAAATATGTAGTCTCGAAGTCAATTCGAGAAATTGGCGTTTTAAGTTTCTGTTCCCAAATTCAAACGGATGTATCTTTGCCAATAATTGTCAGAAGTCAGAATTTCTTTCAACATTATGAAGCCCTTTTTATATATTTTGATTCTGCATCAAAAGCTGAAAATATGTAGTCTCGAAGTCATTTCGAGAAATTGACGTTTTAAGTTTCTGTTTCCAAATTCAAACGGTTGTATATTCGCCAATAATTGTCAGAAGTCAGAATTTCTTGCAACATTATGAACCCCTTTTTATATATTTTGATTCTGCATCAAAAGCTGAAAATATGTAGTCTCGAAGTCATTTCGAGATATTGGCGTTTTAAGTTTATTTTCCCAAATTCAAACGGATGTATCTTCGCCAATAATTGTCAGAAGTCAGAATTTCTTTCAACATTATGAAGCCCTTTTTATATATTTTGATTCTGCATCAAAAGCTGAAAATATGTAGTCTCGAAGTCATTTCGAGAAATTTACGTTTTAAGTTTCTGTTTCCAAATTCAAACGGATGTATCTTCGCCAATAATTGTCAGAAGTTAGAATTTCTTTCAACATTATGAAGCCCTTTTTATATATTTTGACTCTGCATCAAAAGCTGAAAATATGTAGTCTCGAAGTCAATTCGAGAAATTGGCGTTTTAAGTTTCTGTTTCCAAATTCAAACGGATGTATCTTTGCCAATAATTGTCAGAAGTCAGAATTTCTTTCAACATTATGAAGCCCTTTTTATATATTTTGATTCTGCATCAAAAGCTGAAAATATGTAGTCTCGAAGTCATTTCGAGAAATTGACGTTTTAAGTTTCTGTTTCCAAATTCAAACGGTTGTATATTCGCCAATAATTGTCAGAAGTCAGAATTTCTTGCAACATTATGAACCCCTTTTTATATATTTTGATTCTGCATCAAAAGCTGAAAATATGTAGTCTCGAAGTCATTTCGAGATATTGGCGTTTTAAGTTTATTTTCCCAAATTCAAACGGATGTATCTTCGCCAATAATTGTCAGAAGTCAGAATTTCTTTCAACATTATGAAGCCTTTTTATATATTTTGATTCTGCATCAAAAGCTGAAAATATGTAGTCTCGAAGTCATTTCGAGAAATTTACGTTTTAAGTTTCTGTTTCCAAATTCAAACGGATGTATCTTCGCCAATAATTGTCAGAAGTTAGAATTTCTTTCAACATTATGAAGCCCTTTTTATATATTTTGACTCTGCATCAAAAGCTGAAAATATGTAGTCTCGAAGTCATTTCGAGAAAATGACGTTTTAAGTTTCTGTTTCCAAATTCAAACGGATGTATCTTCGCCAATAATTGTCAGAAGTTAGAATTTCTTTCAACATTATGAAGCCCTTTTTATATATTTTGATTCTGCATCAAAAGCTGAAAATATGTAGTCTCGAAGTCATTTCGAGAAATTGACGTTTTAAGTTTCTGTTTCCAAATTCAAACGGATGTATCTTCGCCAATAATTGTCAGAAGTTAGAATTTCTTTCAACATTATGAAGCCCTTTTTATATATTTTGACTCTGCATCAAAAGCTGAAAATATGTAGTCTTGAAGTCATTTCGAGAAATTGACGTTTTAAGTTTCTGTTTCCAAATTCAAACGGATGTACGAGTATCTTCGCCAATAATTGTCAGAAGTTAGAATTTCTTTCAACATTATGAAGCCCTTTTTATATATTTTGACTCTGCATCAAAAGCTGAAAATATGTAGTCTCGAAGTCATTTCGAGAAATTTACGTTTTATGTTTCTGTTTCCAAACTCAAACGGATGTATCTTCGCCAATAATTGTCAGAAGTTAGAATTTCGTTTAACATTATGAAGCCCTTTTTATATATTTTGACTCTGCATCAAAAGCTGAAAATATGTAGTCTCGAAGTCATTTCGAGAAATTGGCGTTTTAAGTTTCTGTTTCCAAATTCAAACGGATATATCTTCGCCAATAATTGTCAGAAGTTAGAATTTCTTTCAACATTATGAAGCCCTTTTTATATATTTTGACTCTGCATCAAAAGCTGAAAATATGTAGTCTCGAAGTCATTTCGAGAAATTGACGTTTTAAGTTTCTGTTTCCAAATTCAAACGGATGTATCTTCGCCAATAATTGTCAGAAGTTAGAATTTCTTTCAACATTATGAAGCCCTTTTTATATATTTTGATTCTGCATCAAAAGCTGAAAATATGTAGTCTTGAAGTCAATTCGAGAAATTGACGTTTTAAGTTTCTGTTTCCAAATTCAAACGGATGTATCTTCGCCAATAATTGTCAAAAGTTAGAATTTCTTTCAACATTATGAAGCCCTTTTTATATATTTTGATTCTGCATCAAAGCTGAAAATATGTAGTCTCGAAGTCATTTCGAGAAATTGACGTTTTAGGTTTCTGTTTCCAAATTCAAACGGATGTATCTTCGCCAATAATTGTCAGAAGTTAGAATTTCTTTCAACATTATGAAGCCCTTTTTATATATTTTGACTCTGCATCAAAAACTGAAAATATGTAGTCTGGAGGTCATTTCGAGAAATTGACGTTTTAAGTTTCTGTTTCCAAATTCAAACGGATGTACGAGTATCTTCGCCAATAATTGTCAGAAGTTAGAATTTCTTTCAACATTATGAAGCCCTTTTTATATATTTTGACTCTGCATCAAAAGCTGAAAATATGTAGTCTCGAAGTCATTTCAAGAAATTTACGTTTTATGTTTCTGTTTCCAAACTCAAACGGATGTATCGTCGCCAATAATTGTCAGAAGTTAGAATTTCTTTTAACATTATGAAGCCCTTTTTATATATTTTGACTCTGCATCAAAAGCTGAAAATATGTAGTCTCGAAGTCATTTCGAGAAATTGACGTTTTAAGTTTCTGTTTCCAAATTCAAACGGATGTATCTTCGCCAATAATTGTCAGAAGTTAGAATTTCTTTCAACATTATGAAGCCCTTTTTATATATTTTGATTCTGCATCAAAAGCTGAAAATATGTAGTCTCGAAGTCATTTCGAGAAATTGACGTTTTAAGTTTCTGTTTCCAAATTCAAACGGATGTATCTTCGCCAATAATTGTCAGAAGTTAGAATTTCTTTCAACATTATGAAGCCCTTTTTATATATTTTGATTCTGCATCAAAAGCTGAAAATATGTAGTCTCGAAGTCATTTCGAGAAATTGACGTTTTAAGTTTCTGTTTCCAAATTCAAACGGATGTATCTTCGCCAATAATTGTCAGAAGTTAGAATTTCTTTCAACATTATGAAGCCCTTTTTATATATTTTGACTCTGCATCAAAAGCTGAAAATATGTAGTCTCGAAGTCATTTCGAGAAATTGACGTTTTAAGTTTCTGTTTCCAAATTCAAACGGATGTATCTTCGCCAATAATTGTCAGAAGTTAGAATTTCTTTCAACATTATGAAGCCCTTTTAATATATTTTGACTCTGCATCAAAAGCTGAAAATATGTAGTCTCGAAGTCAATTCGAGAAATTGACGTTTTAAGTTTCTGTTTCCAAATTCAAACGGATGTATCTTCGCCAATAATTGTCAGAAGTTAGAATTTCTTTCAACATTATGAAGCCCTTTTTATATATTTTGACTCTGCATCAAAAGCTGAAAATATGTAGTCTCGAAGTCATTTCGAGAAAATGACGTTTTAAGTTTCTGTTTCCAAATTCAAACGGATGTATCTTCGCCAATAATTGTCAGAAGTTAGAATTTCTTTCAACATTATGAAGCCCTTTTTATATATTTGATTCTGCATCAAAAGCTGAAAATATGTAGTCTCGAAGTCATTTCGAGAAATGGACGTTTTAGTTTCGGTTTCCAAATTCAAACGGAGGTATCTTCGCCAATAATGGTCAGAAGTTGGAATTTCTTTCAACATTATGAAGCCCTTTTTATATATTTTGACTCTGCATCAAAAGCTGTAAATATGTAGTCTCGAAGTCATTTCGAGAAATTGACGTTTTAAGTTTCTGTTTCCAAATTCAAACGGATGTATCTTCGCCAATAATTGTCAGAAGTCAGAATTTCTTTCAACACTATGAAGACCTTTTTATGTATTTTGACTCTGCATCAAAAGCTGAAAATATGTAGTCTCGAAGTCATTTCGAGAAATTGACGTTTTAAGTTTCTGTTTCCAAATTCAAACGGATGTATCTTCGCCAATAATTGTCAGAAGTTAGAGTTTCTTTCAACATTATGAAGCCCTTTTTATATATTTTGACTCTGCATCAAAAACTGAAAATATGTAGTCTGGAGGTCATTTCGAGAAATTGACGTTTTAAGTTTCTGTTTCCAAATTCAAACGGATGTACGAGTATCTTCGCCAATAATTGTCAGAAGTTAGAATTTCTTTCAACATTATGAAGCCCTTTTTACATATTTTGACTCTGCATCAAAAGCTGAAAATATGTAGTCTCAAAGTCATTTCGAGAAATTGACGTTTTAAGTTTCTGTTTCCAAATTCACACGGATGTATCTTCGCCACTAATTGTCAGAAGTTAGAATTTCTTTCAACATTATGAAGCCCTTTTTATATATTTTGACCCTGCATCAAAAGCCGAAACTCTGTAGTCTTGAAGTCAATTCGAGAAATTGACGTTTT
Source organism: Drosophila grimshawi (assembly GCF_018153295.1). Lineage (NCBI taxonomy): Eukaryota > Metazoa > Arthropoda > Insecta > Diptera > Drosophilidae > Drosophila > Drosophila grimshawi. Next base: position 22,869 of record NW_025062764.1, on the reverse strand, counting down.
AAGTTTCTGTTTCCAAATTCAAACGGATGTATCTTCGCCAATAATTGTCAGAAGTTAGAATTTCTTTCAACATTATGAAGCCCTTTTTATATATTTTGACTCTGCATCAAAAGCTGAAAATATGTAGTCTCGAAGTCATTTCGAGAAATTGACGTGCTAAGTCTCTGTTTCCAAATTCAAGCGGATGTATCTTCGCCAATAATTGTCAGAAGTCAGAATTTCTTTCAACATTATGAACCCCTTTTTATATACTTTGATTCTGCATCAAAAGCTGAAAATATGTAGTCGCGAAGTCATTTCGAGAAATTTACGTTTTAAGTTTCTGTTTCCAAATCCAAACGGTTGTATATTCGCCAATAATTGTCAGAAGTCAGAATTTCTTGCAACATTATGAACCACTTTTTATATATTTTGATTCTGCATCAAAAGCTGAAAATATGTAGTCTCGAAGTCATTTCGAGATATTGGCGTTTTAAGTTTATTTTCCTAAATTCAAACGGATGTATCTTCGCCAATAATTGTCAGAAGTCAGAATTTCTTTCAACATTATGAAGCCCTTTTTATATATTTTGATTCTGCATCAAAAGCTGAAAATATGTAGTCTCGAAGTCATTTCGAGAAATTGACGTTTTAAGTTTCTGTTTCCAAATTCAAACGGATGTACGAGTATCTTCGCCAATAATTGTCAGAAGTTAGAATTTCTTTCAACATTATGAAGCCCTTTTTATATATTTTGACTCTGCATCAAAAGCTGAAAATATGTAGTCTCGAAGTCATTTCGAGAATATGACGTTTTAAGTTTCTGTTTCCAAATTCAAACGGATGTATCTTCGCCAATAATTGTCAGAAGTTAGAATTTCTTTCAACATTATAAAGCCCTTTTTATATGTTTTGATTCTGCATCAAAAGCTGAAAATATGTAGTCTCGAAGTCATTTCGAGAAATTGACGTTTTAAGTTTCTGTTTCCAAATTCAAACGGATGTATCTTCGCCAATAATTGTCAGAAGTTAGAATTTCTTTCAACAATTATGAAGCCCTTTTTATATATTTTGATTTTGCATCAAAAGCTGAAAATATGTAGTCTTGAAGTCAATTCGAGAAATTAACGTTTTAAGTTTCTGTTTCCAAATTCAAACGGATGTATCTTCGCCAATAATTGTCAGAAGTTAGAATTTCTTTCAACATTATGAAGCCCTTTTTATATATTTTGACTCTGCATCAAAAACTGAAAATATGTTGTCTGGAGGTCATTTCGAGAAATTGACGTTTTAAGTTTCTGTTTCCAAATTCAAACGGATGTACGAGTATCTTCGCCAATAATTGTCAGAAGTCAGAATTTCTTTCAACACTATGAAGCCCTTTTTATGTATTTTGACTCTGCATCAAAAGCTGAAAATATGTAGTCTTGAAGTCAATTCGAGAAATTAACGTTTTAAGTTTCTGTTCCCAAATTCAAACGGCTGTATCTTCGCCAATAATTGTCAGAAGTTAGAATTTCTTTCAACATTATGAAGCCCTTTTTATATATTTTGATTCTGCATCAAAAGCTGAAAATATGTAGTCTCGAAGTCATTTCGAGAAATTGACGTTTTAAGTTTCTGTTTCCAAATTCAAACGGATGTATCTTCGCCAATAATTGTCAGAAGTCAGAATTTCTTTCAACACTATGAAGCCCTTTTTATGTATTTTGACTCTGCATCAAAAGCTGAAAATATGTAGTCTCGAAGTCATTTCGAGAATATGACGTTTTAAGTTTCTGTTTCCAAATTCAAACGGATGTATCTTCGCCAATAATTGTCAGAAGTTAGAATTTCTTTCAACATTATAAAGCCCTTTTTATATGTTTTGATTCTGCATCAAAAGCTGAAAATATGTAGTCTCGAAGTCATTTCGAGAAATTGACGTTTTAAGTTTCTGCTTCCAAATTCAAACGGATGTATCTTCGCCAATAATTGTCAGAAGTTAGAATTTCTTTCAACTTTATGAAGCCCTTTTTATATATTTTGATTTTGCATCAAAAGCTGAAAATATGTAGTCTTGAAGTCAATTCGAGAAATTAACGTTTTAAGTTTCTGTTCCCAAATTCAAACGGCTGTATCTTCGCCAATAATTGTCAGAAGTTAGAATTTCTTTCAACATTATGAAGCCCTTTTTATATATTTTGACTCTGCATCAAAAGCTGAAAATATGTAGTCTCGAAGTCATTTCGCGAAATTGACGTTTTAAGTTTCTGTTTCCAAATTCAAACGGATGTATCTTCGCCAATAATTGTCAGAAGTCCGAATTTCTTTCAACATTATGAAGCCCTTTTTATGTATTTTGACTCTGCATCAAAAGCTGAAAATATGTAGTCTCGAAGTCATTTCGAGAAATTGACGTTTTAAGTTTCTGTTTCCAAATTCAAACGGATGTATCTTCGCCAATAATTGTCAGAAGTCAGAATTTCTTTCAACATTATGAAGCCCTTTTTATATATTTTGACTCTGCATCAAAAACTGAAAATATGTTGTCTGGAGGTCATTTCGAGAAATTGACGTTTTGAGTTTCTGTTCCCAAATTCAAACGGATGTATCTTCGCCAATAATTGTCCGAAGTCAGAATTTCTTCCAACACTATGAAGCCCTTTTTATGTATTTTGACTCTGCATCAAAAGCTGAAAATATGTAGTCTCGAAGTCATTTCGAGAAATTGACGTTTTAAGTTTCTGTTTCCAAATTCAAACGGATGTATCTTCGCCAATAATTGTCAGAAGTTAGAATTTCTTTCAACATTATGAAGCCCTTTTTATATATTTTGATTCTGCATCAAAAGCTGAAAATATGTAGTCTCGAAGTCATTTCGAGAAATTGACGTTTTGAGTTTCTGTTCCCAAATTCAAACGGATGTATCTTCGCCAATAATTGTCCGAAGTCAGAATTTCTTCCAACACTATGAAGCCCTTTTTATGTATTTTGACTCTGCATCAAAAGCTGAAAATATGTAGTCTCGAAGTCATTTCGAGAATATGACGTTTTAAGTTTCTGTTTCCAAATTCAAACGGATGTATCTTCGCCAATAATTGTCAGAAGTTAGAATTTCTTTCAACATTATAAAGCCCTTTTTATATGTTTTGATTCTGCATCAAAAGCTGAAAATATGTAGTCTCGAAGTCATTTCGAGAAATTGACGTTTTAAGTTTCTGTTTCCAAATTCAAACGGATGTATCTTCGCCAATAATTGTCAGAAGTTAGAATTTCTTTCAACATTATGAAGCCCTTTTTATATATTTTGATTTTGCATCAAAAGCTGAAAATATGTAGTCTTGAAGTCAATTCGAGAAATTAACGTTTTAAGTTTCTGTTTCCAAATTCAAACGGATGTATCTTCGCCAATAATTGTCAGAAGTTAGAATTTCTTTCAACATTATGAAGCCTTTTTATATATTTTGACTCTGCATCAAAAGCTGAAAATATGTAGTCTCGAAGTCATTTCGAGAAATTGACGTTTTAAGTTTCTGTTTCCAAATTCAAACGGATGTATCTTCGCCAATTAATTGTCAGAAGTTAGAATTTCTTTCAAACATTATGAAGCCCTTTTTATGTATTTTGACTCTGCATCAAAAGCTGAAAATATGTAGTCTCGAAGTCATTTAGAGAAATTGACGTTTTAAGTTTCTGTTTCCAAATTCAAACGGATGTATCTTCGCCAATAATTGTCAGAAGTTAGAATTTCTTTCAACATTATGAAGCCCTTTTTATATATTTTGACTCTGCATCAAAAACTGAAAATATGTTGTCTGGAGGTCATTTCGAGAAATTGACGTTTTAAGTTTCTGTTTCCAAATTCAAACGGATGTACGAGTATCTTCGCCAATAATTGTCAGAAGTCAGAATTTCTTTCAACACTATGAAGCCCTTTTTATATATTTTGACTCTGCATCAAAAGCTGAAAATATGTAGTCTCGAAGTCATTTCGAGAAATTGACGTTTTAAGTTTCTGTTTCCAAATTCAAACGGATGTATCTTCGCCAATAATTGTCAGAAGTTAGAATTTCTTTCAACATTATGAAGCCCTTTTTATATATTTTGACTCTGCATCAAAAACTGAAAATATTTTGTCTGGAAGTCATTTCGAGAAATTGACGTTTTATGTTTCTGTTTCCAAACTCAAACGGATGTATCGTCGCCAATAATTGTCAGAAGTTAGAATTTCTTTCAACATTATGAAGCCCTTTTTATATATTTTGATTCTGCATCAAAAGCTGAAAATATGTAGTCTCGAAGTCATTTCGAGAAATTGACGTTTTAAGTTTCTGTTTCCAAATTCAAACGGATGTATATTCGCCAATAATTGTCAGAAGTTAGAATTTCTTTCAACATTATGAAGCCCTTTTTATATATTTTGATTCTGCATCAAAAGCTGAAAATATGTAGTCTCGAAGTCATTTAGAGAAATTGACGTTTTAAGTTTCTGTTTCCAAATTCAAACGGATGTATCTTCGCCAATAATTGTCAGAAGTTAGAATTTCTTTCAACATTATGAAGCCCTTTTTATATATTTTGATTCTGCATCAAAAGCTGAAAATATGTAGTCTCGAAGTCATTTCGAGAAATTGACGTTTTAAGTTTCTGTTTCCAAATTCAAACGGATGTATCTTCGCCAATAATTGTCAAAAGTTAGAATTTCTTTCAACATTATGAAGCCCTTTTTATATATTTTGATTCTGCATCAAAGCTGAAAATATGTAGTCTCGAAGTCATTTCGAGAAATTGACGTTTTAAGTTTCTGTTTCCAAATTCAAACGGATGTATCTTCGCCAATAATTGTCAGAAGTTAGAATTTCTTTCAACATTATGAAGCCCCTTTTATATATTTTGATTCTGCATCAAAAGCTGAAAATATGTAGTCTTGAAGTCAATTCGAGAAATTGACGTTTTAAGTTTCTGTTTCCAAATTCAAACGGATGTATCTTCGCCAATAATTGTCAGAAGTTAGAATTTCTTTCAACATTATGAAGCCCTTTTTATATATTTTGACTCTGCATCAAAAGCTGAAAATATGTAGTCTTGAAGTCAATTCGAGAAATTGACGTTTTAAGTTTCTGTTTCCAAATTCAAACGGATGTATCTTCGCCAATAATTGTCAGAAGTTAGAATTTCTTTCAACATTATGAAGCCCTTTTTATATATTTTGATTCTGCATCAAAAGCTGAAAATATGTAGTCTCGAAGTCATTTCGAGAAATCGACGTTTTAAGTTTCTGTTTCCAAATTCAAATGGATGTATCTTCGCCAATAATTGTCAGAAGTTAGAATTTCTTTCAACATTAAGAAGCCCTTTTTATATATTTTGACTCTGCATCAAAAGCTGAAAATATGTAGTCTCGAAGTCATTTCGAGAAATTGACGTTTTAAGTTTCTGTTTCCAAATTCAAACGGATGTATCTTCGCCAATAATTGTCAGAAGTTAGAATTTGTTTCAACATTATGAAGCCCTTTTTATATATTTTGACTCTGCATCAAAAGCTGAAAATATGTAGTCTCGAAGTTATTTCGAGAAATTGACGTTTTAAGTTTCTGTTTCCAAATTCAAACGGATGTATCTTCGCCAATAATTGTCAGAAGTTAGAATTTCTTTCAACATTATAAAGCCCTTTTTATATATTTTGATTCTGCATCAAAAGCTGAAAATATGTAGTCTCGAAGTCATTTCGAGAAATTGACGTTTTAAGTTTCTGTTTCCAAATTCAAACGGATGTATCTTCGCCAATAATTGTCAGAAGTTAGAATTTCTTTCAACATTATGAAGCCCTTTTTATATATTTTGATTCTGCATCAAAAGTTGAAAATATGTAGTCTCGAAGTCAATTCGAGAAATTAACGTTTTAAGTTTCTGTTTCCAAATTCAAACGGATGTATCTTCGCCAATAATTGTCAGAAGTTAGAATTTCTTTCAACATTATGAAGCCCTTTTTATATAATTTGACTCTGCATCAAAAGCTGAAAATATGTAGTCTCGAAGTCATTTCGAGAAATTGACGTTTTAAGTTTCTGTTTCCAAATTCAAACGGATGTATCTTCGCCAATAATTGTCAGAAGTCAGAAGTTCTTTCAACAATATGAAGCCCTTTTTATATATTTTTATTCTGCATCAAAAGCTGAAAATATGTAGTCTCGAAGTCATTTCGAGAAATTGACGTTTTAAGTTTCTGTTTCCAAATTCAAACGGATGTATCTTCGCCAATAATTGTCAGAAGTCAGAATTTCTTTCAACATTATGAAGCCCTTTTTATATATTTTGATTCTGCATCAAAAACTGAAAATATGTAGTCTTGAAGTCAATTCGAGAAATTGACGTTTTAAGTTTCTGTTTCCAAATTCAAACGGATGTATCTTCGCCAATAATTGTCAGAAGTTAGAATTTCTTTCAACATTATGAAGCCCTTTTTATATATTTTGACTCTGCATCAAAAGCTGAAAATATGTACTCTCGAAGTCATTTCGAGAAATTGACGTTTTAAGTTTCTGTTTCCAAATTCAAACGGATGTACGAGTATCTTCGCCAATAATTGTCAGAAGTTAGAATTTCTTTCAACATTATGAAGCCCTTTTTATATATTTTGATTCTGCATCAAAAGCTGAAAATATGTAGTCTCGAAGTCATTTCGAGAAATTTACGTTTTAAGTTTCTGTTTCCAAATTCAAACGGATGTATCTTCGCCAATAATTGTCAGAAGTTAGAATTTCTTTCAACATTATGAAGCCCTTTTTATATATTTTGACTCTGCATCAAAAGCTGAAAATATGTAGTCTTGAAGTCAATTCGAGAAATTGACGTTTTAAGTTTCTGTTTCCAAATTCAAACGGATGTATCTTCGCCAATAATTGTCAGAAGTTAGAATTTCTTTCAACATTATGAAGCCCTTTTTATATATTTTGACTCTGCATCAAAAGCTGAAAATATGTAGTCTCGAAGTCAATTCGAGAAATTGACGTTTTAAGTTTCTGTTTCCAAATTCAAACGGATGTATCTTCGCCAATAATTGTCAGAAGTTAGAATTTCTTTCAACATTATGAAGCCCTTTTTATATATTTTGACTCTGCATCAAAAGCTGAAAATATGTAGTCTCAAAGCCATTTCGAGAAATTGACGTTTTAAGTTTCTGTTTCCAAATTCAAACGGATGTATCTTCGCCAATAATTGTCAGAAGTTAGAATTTCTTTCAACATTATGAAGCCCTTTTTATATATTTTGATTCTGCATCAAAAGCTGAAAATATGTAGCCTCGAAGTCATTTCGAGAAATTGACGTTTTAAGTTGCTGTTTCCAAATTCAAACGGATGTATCTTCGCCAATAATTGTCAGAAGTTAGAATTTCTTTCAACATTATGAAGCCCTTTTTATATATTTTGACTCTGCATCAAAAGCTGAAAATATGTAGTCTTGAAGTCAATTCGAGAAATTGACGTTTTAAGTTTCTGTTTCCAAATTCAAACGGATGTATCTTCGCCAATAATTGTCAGAAGTTAGAATTTCTTTCAACATTATGAAGCCCTTTTTATATATTTTGATTCTGCATCAAAAGCTGAAAATATGTAGTCTCAAAGCCATTTCGAGAAATTGACGTTTTAAGTTTCTGTTTCCAAATTCAAACGGATGTATCTTCGCCAATAATTGTCAGAAGTTAGAATTTCTTTCAACATTATGAAGCCCTTTTTATATATTTTGACTCTGCATCAAAAGCTGAAAATATGTAGTCTTGAAGTCAATTCGAGAAATTGACGTTTTAAGTTTCTGTTTCCAAATTCAAACGGATGTATCTTCGCCAATAATTGTCAGAAGTTAGAATTTCTTTCAACATTATGAAGCCCTTTTTATATATTTTGACTCTGCATCAAAAACTGAAAATATGTAGTCTCGAAGTCATTTCGAGAAATTGACGTTTTAAGTTTATGTTTCCAAATTCAAACGGATGTATCTTCGCCAATAATTGTCAGAAGTTAGAATTTCTTTCAACATTATGAAGCCCTTTTTATATATTTTGATTCTGCATCAAAAGCTGAAAATATGTAGTCTCGAAGTCAATTCGAGAAATTAACGTTTTAAGTTTCTGTTCCCAAATTCAAACGGATGTATCTTCGCCAATAATTGTCAGAAGTTAGAATTTCTTTCAACATTATGAAGCCCTTTTTATATATTTTGACTCTGCATCAAAAGCTGAAAATATGTAGTCTCGAAGTCATTTCGAGAAAATGACGTTTTAAGTTTCTGTTTCCAAATTCAAACGGATGTATCTTCGCCAATAATTGTCAGAAGTTAGAATTTCTTTCAACACTATGAAGCCCTTTTTATATATTTTGACTCTGCATCAAAAGCTGAAAATATGTAGTCTCGAAGTCATTTCGAGAAATTGACGTTTTAAGTTTCTGTTTCCAAATTCAAACGGATGTATCTTCGCCAATAATTGTCAGAAGTTAGAATTTCTTTCAACATTATGAAGCCCTTTTTATATATTTTGACTCTGCATCAAAAGCTGAAAATATGTAGTCTCGAAGTCATTTCGAGAAATTGACGTCTTAAGTTTCTGTTTCCAAATTCAAACGTATGTATCTTCGCCAATAATTGTCAGAAGTTAGAATTTCTTTCAACATTATGAAGCCCTTTTTATATATTTTGATTCTGCATCAAAAGCTGAAAATATGTAGTCTCGAAGTCATTTCGAGAAATTGACGTTTTAAGTTTCTGTTTCCAAAATTCAAACGGATGTATCTTCGCCAATAATTGTCAGAAGTTAGAATTTTTTCAACATTATGAAGCCCTTTTTATATATTTTGATTCTGCATCAAAAGCTGAAAATATGTAGTCTCGAAGTCATTTCGAGAAATTGACGTTTTAAGTTTCTGTTTCCAAATTCAAACGGATGTATCTTCGCCAATAATTGTCAGAAGTTAGAATTTCTTTCAACATTATGAAGCCCTTGTTTATATATTTTGACTCTGCATCAAACGCTGAAAATATGTAGTCTCGAAGTCATTTCGAGAAATTGACGTTTTAAGTTTCTGTTTCCAAATTCAAACGGATGTATCTTCGCCAATAATTGTCAGAAGTTAGAATTTCTTTCAACATTATGAAGCCCTTTTTATACATTTTGATTCTGCATCAAAAGCTGAAAATATGTAGTCTCGAAGTCATTTCGAGAAATTGACGTTTTAAGTTTCTGTTTCCAAATTCAAACGGTTGTATCTTCGCCAATAATTGTCAGAAGTTAGAATTTCTTTCAACATTATGAAGCCCTTTTTATATATTTTGACTCTGCATCAAAAGCTGAAAATATGTAGTCTCGAAGTCAATTCGAGAAATTGGCGTTTTAAGTTTCTGTTCCCAAATTCAAACGGATGTATCTTTGCCAATAATTGTCAGAAGTTAGAATTTCTTTCAACATTATGAAGCCCTTTTTATATATTTTGACTCTGCATCAAAAGCTGAAAATATGTAGTCTCGAAGTCATTTCGAGAAAATGACGTTTTAAGTTTCTGTTTCCAAATTCAAACGGATGTATCTTCGCCAATAATTGTCAGAAGTTAGAATTGCTTTCAACACTATGAAGCCCTTTTTATGTATTTTGACTCTGCATCAAAAGCTGAAAATGTGTAGTCTTGAAGTCATTTCGAGAAATTGACGTTTTAAGTTTCTGTTTCCAAATTCAAACAGATGTATCTTCGCCAATAATTGTCAGAAGTTAGAATTTCTTTCAACATTATGAAGCCCTTTTTATATATTTTGATTCTGCATCAAAAGCTGAAAATATGTAGTCTCGAAGTCATTTCGAGAAATTGACGTTTTAAGTTTCTGTTTCCAAATTCAAACGTATGTATCTTCGCCAATAATTGTCAGAAGTTAGAATTTCTTTCAACATTATGAAGCCCTTTTTATATACTTTGATTCTGCATCAAAAGCTGAAAATATGTAGTCTCGAAGTCATTTCGAGAAATTGACGTTTTAAGTTTCTGTTTCCAAATTCAAACGGATGTATCTTCGCCAATAATTGTCAGAAGTTAGAATTTCTTTCAACATTATGAAGCCCTTTTTATATATTTTGATTTTGCGTCAAAAGCTGAAAATATGTAGTCTCGAAGTCATTTCGAGAAATTGACGTTTTAAGTTTCTGTTTCCAAATTCAAACGGTTGTATCTTCGCCAATAATTGTCAAAAGTTCGAATTTCTTTCAACATTATGAAGCCCTTTTTATATATTTTGATTCTGCATCAAAAGCTGAAAATATGTAATCTCGAAGTCAATTCGAGAAATTGACGTTTTAAGTTTCTGTTCCCAAATTCAAACGGATGTATCTTTGCCAATAATTGTCAGAAGTTAGAATTTCTTTCAACATTATGAAGCCCTTTTTATATATTTTGATTCTGCATCAAAAGCTGAAAATATGTAGTCTCGAAGTCATTTCGAGAAATTGACGTTTTAAGTTTCTGTTTCCAAATTCAAACGGTTGTATATTCGCCAATAATTGTCAGAAGTCAGAATTTCTTGCAACATTATGAACCCCTTTTTATATATTTTGATTCTGCATCAAAAGCTGAAAATATGTAGTCTCGAAGTCATTTCGAGATATTGGCGTTTTAAGTTTATTTTCCCAAATTCAAACGGATGTATCTTCGCCAATAATTGTCAGAAGTCAGAATTTCTTTCAACATTATGAAGCCCTTTTTATATATTTTGATTCTGCATCAAAAGCTGAAAATATGTAGTCTCGAAGTCATTTCGAGAAATTTACGTTTTAAGTTTCTGTTTCCAAATTCAAACGGATGTATCTTCGCCAATAATTGTCAGAAGTTAGAATTTCTTTCAACCATTATTGAAGCCCCTTTTTATATATTTTGACCCTGCATCAAAAGCTGAAAATATGTAGTCTCGAAGTCATTTCGAGAAATGACGTTTTAAGTTTCTGTTTCCAAATTCAAACGGATGTATCTTCGCCAATAATTGTCAGAAGTTAGAATTTCTTTCAACATTATGAAGCCCTTTTTATATATTTTGATTCTGCATCAAAAGCTGAAAATATGTAGTCTCGAAGTCATTTCGAGAAATTGACGTTTAAAGTTTCTGTTTCCAAATTCAAACGGATGTATCTTCGCCAATAATTGTCAGAAGTTAGAATTTCTTTCAACATTATGAAGCCCTTTTTATATATTTTGATTCTGCATCAAAAGCTGAAAATATGTAGTCTCGAAGTCAATTCGAGAAATTAACGTTTTAAGTTTCTGTTTCCAAATTCAAACGGATGTATCTTCGCCAATAATTGTCAGAAGTTAGAATTTCTTTCAACATTATGAAGCCCTTTTTATATATTTTGACTCTGCATCAAAAGCTGAAAATATGTAGTCTCGAAGTCATTTCGAGAAATTGACGTTTTATGTTTCTGTTTCCAAATTCAAACGGATGTATCTTCGCCAATAATTGTCAGAAGTTAGAATTTCTTTCAACATTATGAAGCCCTTTTTATATATTTTGACTCTGCATCAAAAGCTGAAAATATGTAGTCTCGAAGTCATTTCGAGAAATTGGCGTTTTAAGTTTCTGTTTCCAAATTCAAACGGATGTATCTTCGCCAATAATTGTCAGAAGTTAGAATTTCTTTCAACATTATGAAGCCCTTTTTAATAATTTTGACTCTGCATCAAAAGCTGAAAATATGTAGTCTCGAAAGTCAATTCGAGAAATTGGCGTTTTAGGTTTCTGTTTCCAAATTCAAAACGGGATGTATCTTCGCCAATAATTGTCAGAAGTTAGAATTTCTTTCAACATTATGAAGCCCTTTTTATATATTTTGACTCTGCATCAAAAACTGAAAATATGTAGTCTGGAGGTCATTTCGAGAAATTGACGTTTTAAGTTTCTGTTTCCAAATTCAAACGGATGTACGAGTATCTTCGCCAATAATTGTCAGAAGTTAGAATTTCTTTCAACATTATGAAGCCCTTTTTATATATTTTGACTCTGCATCAAAAGCTGAAAATATGTAGTCTCGAAGTCATTTCGAGAAATTTACGTTTTATGTTTCTGTTTCCAAACTCAAACGGATGTATCGTCGCCAATAATTGTCAGAAGTTAGAATTTCTTTCAACATTATGAAGCCCTTTTTATATATTTTGACTCTGCATCAAAAGCTGAAAATATGTAGTCTCGAAGTCATTTCGAGAAATTGACGTTTTAAGTTTCTGTTTCCAAATTCAAACGGATGTATCTTCGCCAATAATTGTCAGAAGTTAGAATTTCTTTCAACATTATGAAGCCCTTTTTATATATTTTGATTCTGCATCAAAAGCTGAAAATATGTAGTCTCGAAGTCATTTCGAGAAATTGACGTTTTAAGTTTCTGTTTCCAAATTCAAACGGTTGTATCTTCGCCAATAATTGTCAGAAGTTAGAATTTCTTTCAACATTATAAAGCCCTTTTTATATATTTTGACTCTGCATCAAAAGCTGAAAATATGTAGTCTCGAAGTCAATTCGAGAAATTGACGTTTTAAGTTTCTGTTTCCAAATTCAAACGGATGTATCTTCGCCAATAATTGTCAGAAGTTAGAATTTCTTTCAACATTATGAAGCCCTTTTTATATATTTTGACTCTGCATCAAAAGCTGAAAATATGTAGTCTCGAAGTCATTTCGAGAAAATTGACGTTTTAAGTTTCTGTTTCCAAATTCAAACGGATGTATCTTCGCCAATAATTGTCAGAAGTTAGAATTTCTTTCAACATTATGAAGCCCTTTTTATATATTTTGACTCTGCATCAAAAGCTGAAAATATGTAGTCTCGAAGTCAATTCGAGAAATTGACGTTTTAAGTTTCTGTTTCCAAATTCAAACGGATGTATCTTCGCCAATAATTGTCAGAAGTTAGAATTTCTTTCAACATTATGAAGCCCTTTTTATATATTTTGACTCTGCATCAAAAGCTGAAAATATGTAGTCTCGAAGTCATTTCGAGAAAATGACGTTTTAAGTTTCTGTTTCCAAATTCAAACGGATGTATCTTCGCCAATAATTGTCAGAAGTTAGAATTTCTTTCAACATTATAAAGCCCTTTTTATATATTTTGATTCTGCATCAAAAGCTGAAAATATGTAGTCTTGAAGTCATTTCGAGAAATTGACGTTTTAAGTTTCTGTTTCCAAATTCAAACGGATGTATCTTCGCCAATAATTGTCAGAAGTTAGAATTTCTTTCAACATTATGAAGCCCTTTTTATATATTTTGACTCTGCATCAAAAGCTGAAAATATGTAGTCTCGAAGTCATTTCGAGAAATTGACGTTTTAAGTTTCTGTTTCCAAATTCAAACGGATGTATCTTCGCCAATAATTGTCAGAAGTCAGAATTTCTTTCAACACTATGAAGCCCTTTTTATGTATTTTGACTCTGCATCAAAAGCTGAAAATATGTAGTCTCGAAGTCATTTCGAGAAATTGACGTTTTAAGTTTCTGTTTCCAAATTCAAACGGATGTATCTTCGCCAATAATTGTCAGAAGTTAGAATTTCTTTCAACATTATGAAGCCCTTTTTATATATTTTGACTCTGCATCAAAAGCTGAAAATATGTAGTCTGGAGGTCATTTCGAGAAATTGACGTTTTAAGTTTCTGTTTCCAAATTCAAACGGATGTACGAGTATCTTCGCCAATAATTGTCAGAAGTTAGAATTTCTTTCAACATTATGAAGCCCTTTTTATATATTTTGACTCTGCATCAAAAGCTGAAAATATGTAGTCTCGAAGTCATTTCGAGAAATTGACGTTTTAAGTTTCTGTTTCCAAATTCAAACGGTTGTATCTTCGCCAATAATTGTCAGAAGTTAGAATTTCTTTCAACATTATGAAGCCCTTTTTATATATTTTGATTCTGCATCAAAAGCTGAAAATATGTAGTCTCGAAGTCATTTCGAGAAATTGACGTTTTAAGTTTCTGTTCCCAAATTCAAACGGATGTATCTTCGCCAATAATTGTCAGAAGTTAGAATTTCTTTCAACATTATGAAGCCCTTTTTATATATTTTGACTCTGCATCAAAAGCTGAAAATATGTAGTCTCGAAGTCATTTCGAGAAATTGGCGTTTTAAGTTTCTGTTTCCAAATTCAAACGGATGTATCTTCGCCAATAATTGTCAGAAGTTAGAATTTCTTTCAACATTATGAAGCCCTTTTTATATATTTTGATTCTGCATCAAAAGCTGAAAATATGTAGTCTCGAAGTCATTTCGAGAAATCGACGTTTTAAGTTTCTATTTCCAAATTCAACCGGATGTATCTTCGCCAATAATTGTCAGAAGTTAGAATTTCTTTCAACATTATGAACCACTTTTTATATATTTTGATTCTGCACCAAAAGCTGAAAATATGTAGTCTCGAAGTCATTTCGCGAAATTGACGTTTTAAGTTTCTGTTTCCAAATTCAAACGGATGTATCTTCGCCAATAATTGTCAGAAGTTAGAATTTCTTTCAACATTATGAAGCCCTTTTTATATATTTTGATTCTGCATCAAAAGCTGAAAATATGTAGTCTCGAAGTCATTTCGAGAAATTGACGTTTTAAGTTTCTGTTTCCAAATTCAAACGGATGTACGAGTCTCTTCGCCAATAATTGTCAGAAGTTAGAATTTCTTTCAACATTATGAAGCCCTTTTTATATATTTTGACTCTGCATCAAAAGCTGAAAATATGTAGTCTCGAAGTCATTTCGAGAATATGACGTTTTAAGTTTCTGTTTCCAAATTCAAACGGATGTATCTTCGCCAATAATTGTCAGAAGTTAGAATTTCTTTCAACATTATAAAGCCCTTTTTATATATTTTGACTGTGCATCAAAAGCTGAAAATATGTAGTCTCGAAGTCATTTCGAGAAATTGACGTTTTAAGTTTCTGTTTCCAAATTCAAATGGATGTATCTTCGCCAATAATTGTCAGAAGTTAGAATTTCTTTCAACATTATGAAGCCCTTTTTATATATTTTGATTCTGCATCAAAAGCTGAAAATATGTAGTCTCGAAGTCATTTCGAGAAATTGACGTTTTAAGTTTCTGTTTCCAAATTCAAACGGCTGTATCTTCGCCAATAATTGTCAGAAGTTAGAATTTCTTTCAACATTATGAAGCCCTTTTTATATATTTTGATTCTGCATCAAAAGCTGAAAATATGTAGTCTCGAAGTCATTTCGAGAAATTGACGTTTTAAGTTTCTGTTTCCAAATTCAAACGGATGTATCTTCGCCAATAATTGTCAGAAGTCAGAATTTCTTTCAACATTATGAAGCCCTTTTTATGTATTTTGACTCTGCATCAAAAGCTGAAAATATGTAGTCTCGAAGTCATTTCGAGAAATTGACGTTTTAAGTTTCTGTTTCCAAATTCAAACGGATGTATCTTCGCCAATAATTGTCAGAAGTTAGAATTTCTTTCAACATTATGAAGCCCTTTTTATATATTTTGACTCTGCATCAAAAGCTGAAAATATGTAGTCTCGAAGTCATTTCGAGAAATTGACGTTTTAAGTTTCTGTTTCCAAATTCAAACGGATGTATCTTCGCCAATAATTGTCAGAAGTCAGAATTTCTTTCAACATTATGAAGCCCTTTTTATGTATTTTGACTCTGCATCAAAAGCTGAAAATATGTAGTCTCGAAGTCATTTCGAGAAATTGACGTTTTAAGTTTCTGTTTCCAAATTCAAACGGATGTATCTTCGCCAATAATTGTCAGAAGTTAGAATTTCTTTCAACATTATGAAGCCCCTTTTTATATATTTGACTCTGCATCAAAAGCTAAAAATATGTAGTCTCGAAGTCATTTCGAGAAATTGACGTTTTAAGTTTCTGTTTCCAAAATTCAAACGGATGTATATTCGCCAATAATTGGCAGAAGTTAGAATTTCTTTCAACATTATAAAGCCCTTTTTATATATTTTGACTATGCATCAAAAGCTGAAAATATGTAGTCTCGAAGTCATTTCGAGAAATTGACGTTTTAAGTTTCTGTTTCCAAATTCAAACGGATGTATCTTCGCCAATAATTGTCAGAAGTTAGAATTTCTTTCAACATTATGAAGCCCTTTTTATGTATTTTGACTCTGCATCAAAAGCTGAAAATATGTAGTCTCGAAGTCATTTCGAGAAATTGACGTTTTAAGTTTCTGTTTCCAAATTCAAACGGATGTACGAGTATCTTCGCCAATAATTGTCAGAAGTTAGAATTTCTTTCAACATTATGAAGCCCTTTTTATGTATTTTGACTCTACAATCAAAAGCTGAAAATATGTAGTCCTCGAAGTCATTTCGAGAATATTGACGTTTTAAGTCTCCGCTCTCCAAATTCAAACGGATGTATCTTCGCCAATAATGCCAGAAGTTAGAATTTCCTTCAACATTATGAAGCCCTTTTTATATATTTTGACTATGCATCAAAAACTGAAAATATTTGGTCTGGAGATCATTTCGAGAAATTGACGTTTTACGTTTCTGTTTCCAAATTCAAACCGGATGTATCTTCGCCAATTAATTGTCAGAAGTTAGAATTTCTTTCAACATTATGAAGCCCTTTTTATATATTTTGACTCTGCATCAAAAGCTGAAAATATGTAGTCTCGAAGTCATTTCGAGAAATTGGCGTTTTAAGTTTCTGTTTCCAAATTCAAACGGATGTATCTTCGCCAATAATTGTCAGAAGTTAGAATTTCTTTCAACATTATGAAGCCCTTTTTATATATTTTGATTCTGCATCAAAAGCTGAAAATATGTAGTCTCGAAGTCATTTCGAGAAATTGACGTTTTAAGTTTCTGTTTCCAAATTCAAACGGATGTATCTTCGCCAATAATTGTCAGAAGTTAGAATTTCTTTCAACATTATGAAGCCCTTTTTATATATTTTGACCCTGCATCACAAGCTGAAAATATGTTGTCTGGAGGTCATTTCGAGAAATTGACGTTTTAAGTTTCTGTTTCCAAATTCAAACGGATGTACGAGTATCTTCGCCAATAATTGTCAGAAGTCAGAATTTCTTTCAACACTATGAAGCCCTTTTTATGTATTTTGACTCTGCATCAAAAGCTGAAAATATGTAGTCTCGAAGTCATTTCGAGAAATTGACGTTTTAAGTTTCTGTTTCCAAATTCAAACGGATGTATCTTCGCCAATAATTGTCAGAAGTTAGAATTTCTTTCAACATTATGAAGCCCTTTTTATATATTTTGACTCTGCATCAAAAACTGAAAATATTTTGTCTGGAGGTCATTTCGAGAAATTGACGTTTTATGTTTCTGTTTCCAAACTCAAACGGATGTATCGTCGCCAATAATTGTCAGAAGTTAGAATTTCTTTTAACATTATGAAGCCCTTTTTATATATTTTGACTCTGCATCAAAAGCTGAAAATATGTAGTCTCGAAGTCATTTCGAGAAATTGACGTTTTAAGTTTCTGTTTCCAAATTCAAACGGATGTATATTCGCCAATAATTGTCAGAAGTTAGAATTTCTTTCAACATTATGAAGCCCTTTTTATATATTTTGATTCTGCATCAAAAGCTGAAAATATGTAGTCTCGAAGTCATTTCGAGAAATTGACGTTTTAAGTTTCTGTTTCCAAATTCAAACGGATGTATCTTCGCCAATAATTGTCAGAAGTTAGAATTTCTTTCAACATTATGAAGCCCTTTTTATATATTTTGATTCTGCATCAAAAGCTGAAAATATGTAGTCTTGAAGTCAATTCGAGAAATTAACGTTTTAAGTTTCTGTTCCCAAATTCAAACGGATGTATCTTCGCCAATAATTGTCAGAAGTTAGAATTTCTTTCAACATTATGAAGCCCTTTTTATATATTTTGATTCTGCATCAAAAGCTGAAAATATGTAGTCTCGAAGTCATTTCGAGAAATTGACGTTTTAAGTTTCTGTTTCCAAATTCAAACGGATGTATCTTCGCCAATAATTGTCAGAAGTCAGAATTTCTTTCAACATTATGAAGCCCTTTTTATGTATTTTGACTCTGCATCAAAAGCTGAAAATATGTAGTCTCGAAGTCATTTCGAGAAATTGACGTTTTAAGTTTCTGTTTCCAAATTCAAACGGATGTATCTTCGTCAATAATTGTCAGAAGTTAGAATTTCTTTCAACATTATGAAGCCCTTTTTATATATTTTGACTCTGCATCAAAAGCTGAAAATATGTAGTCTCGAAGTCAATTCGAGAAATTGACGTTTTAAGTTTCTGTTTCCAAATTCAAACGGATGTATCTTCGCCAATAATTGTCAGAAGTTAGAATTTCTTTCAACATTATGAAGCCCTTTTTATATATTTTGACTCTGCATCAAAAGCTGAAAATATGTAGTCTCGAAGTCATTTCGAGAAATTGACGTTTTAAGTTTCTGTTTCCAAATTCAAACGGATGTATCTTCGCCAATAATTGTCAGAAGTTAGAATTTGTTTCA
This sequence comes from Drosophila grimshawi, assembly GCF_018153295.1. Lineage (NCBI taxonomy): Eukaryota > Metazoa > Arthropoda > Insecta > Diptera > Drosophilidae > Drosophila > Drosophila grimshawi. The sequence goes on along the minus strand of NW_025062764.1, from coordinate 4,404 downwards.
ACATTATAAAGCCCTTTTTATATATTTTGATTCTGCATCAAAAGCTGAAAATATGTAGTCTCGAAGTCATTTCGAGAAATTGACGTTTTAAGTTTCTGTTTCCAAATTCAAACGGATGTATCTTCGCCAATAATTGTCAGAAGTTAGAATTTCTTTCAACATTATGAAGCCCTTTTTATATATTTTGACTCTGCATCAAAAGCTGTAAATATGTAGTCTCGAAGTCATTTCGAGAAATTGACGTTTTAAGTTTCTGTTTCCAAATTCAAACGGATGTATCTTCGCCAATAATTGTCAGAAGTCAGAATTTCTTTCAACACTATGAAGCCCTTTTTATATATTTTGACTCTGCATCAAAAGCTGAAAATATGTAGTCTCGAAGTCATTTCGAGAAATTGACGTTTTAAGTTTCTGTTTCCAAATTCAAACGGATGTATCTTCGCCAATAATTGTCAGAAGTTAGAATTTCTTTCAACATTATGAAGCCCTTTTTATATATTTTGACTCTGCATCAAAAACTGAAAATATGTAGTCTGGAGGTCATTTCGAGAAATTGACGTTTTAAGTTTCTGTTTCCAAATTCAAACGGATGTACGAGTATCTTCGCCAATAATTGTCAGAAGTTAGAATTTCTTTCAACATTATGAAGCCCTTTTTACATATTTTGACTCTGCATCAAAAGCTGAAAATATGTAGTCTCGAAGTCATTTCGAGAAATTGACGTTTTAAGTTTCTGTTTCCAAATTCAAACGGATGTATCTTCGCCACTAATTGTCAGAAGTTAGAATTTCTTTCAACATTATGAAGCCCTTTTTATATATTTTGACTCTGCATCAAAAGCTGAAAATATGTAGTCTCGAAGTCAATTCGAGAAATTGACGTTTTAAGTTTCTGTTTCCAAATTCAAACGGATGTATCTTCGCCAATAATTGTCAGAAGTTAGAATTTCTTTCAACATTATGAAGCCCTTTTTATATATTTTGACTCTGCATCAAAAGCTGAAAATATGTAGTCTCGAAGTCATTTCGAGAAATTGACGTTTTAAGTTTCTGTTTCCAAATTCAAACGGATGTATCTTCGCCAATAATTGTCAGAAGTTAGAATTTCTTTCAACATTATGAAGCCCTTTTTATATATTTTGATTCTGCATCAAAAGCTGAAAATATGTAGTCTCGAAGTCATTTCGAGAAATTTACGTTTTAAGTTTCTGTTTCCAAATCCAAACGGTTGTATATTCGCCAATAATTGTCAGAAGTCAGAATTTCTTGCAACATTATGAACCACTTTTTATATATTTTGATTCTGCATCAAAAGCTGAAAATATGTAGTCTCGAAGTCATTTCGAGATATTGGCGTTTTAAGTTTATGTTTCCTAAATTCAAACGGATGTATCTTCGCCAATAATTGTCAGAAGTCAGAATTTCTTTCAACATTATGAAGCCCTTTTTATATATTTTGATTCTGCATCAAAAGCTGAAAATATGTAGTCTCGAAGTCATTTCGAGAAATTGACGTTTTAAGTTTCTGTTTCCAAATTCAAACGGATGTACGAGTATCTTCGCCAATAATTGTCAGAAGTTAGAATTTCTTTCAACATTATGAAGCCCTTTTTATATATTTTGACTCTGCATCAAAAGCTGAAAATATGTAGTCTCGAAGTCATTTCGAGAATATGACGTTTTAAGTTTCTGTTTCCAAATTCAAACGGATGTATCTTCGCCAATAATTGTCAGAAGTTAGAATTTCTTTCAACATTATAAAGCCCTTTTTATATGTTTTGATTCTGCATCAAAAGCTGAAAATATGTAGTCTCGAAGTCATTTCGAGAAATTGACGTTTTAAGTTTCTGTTTCCAAATTCAAACGGATGTATCTTCGCCAATAATTGTCAGAAGTTAGAATTTCTTTCAACATTATGAAGCCCTTTTTATATATTTTGATTCTGCATCAAAAGCTGAAAATATGTAGTCTTGAAGTCAATTCGAGAAATTAACGTTTTAAGTTTCTGTTCCCAAATTCAAACGGCTGTATCTTCGCCAATAATTGTCAGAAGTTAGAATTTCTTTCAACATTATGAAGCCCTTTTTATATATTTTGATTCTGCATCAAAAGCTGAAAATATTTGGTCTGGAGATCATTTCGAGAAATTGACGTTTTACGTTTCTGTTTCCAAATTCAAACCGGATGTATCTTCGCCAATTAATTGTCAGAAGTTAGAATTTCTTTCAACACTATGAAGCCCTTTTTATGTATTTTGACTCTGCATCAAAAGCTGAAAATATGTAGTCTCGAAGTCATTTAGAGAAATTGACGTTTTAAGTTTCTGTTTCCAAATTCAAACGGATGTATCTTCGCCAATAATTGTCAGAAGTTAGAATTTCTTTCAACATTATGAAGCCCTTTTTATATATTTTGACTCTGCATCACAAGCTGAAAATATGTTGTCTGGAGGTCATTTCGAGAAATTGACGTTTTAAGTTTCTGTTTCCAAATTCAAACGGATGTACGAGTATCTTCGCCAATAATTGTCAGAAGTCAGAATTTCTTTCAACACTATGAAGCCCTTTTTATGTCAGTTTTATCTGCATCAAAAGCTGAAAATATGTAGTCTCGAAGTCATTTCGAGAAATTGACGTTTTAAGTTTCTGTTTCCAAATTCAAACGGATGTATCTTCGCCAATAATTGTCAGAAGTTAGAATTTCTTTCAACATTATGAAGCCCTTTTTATATATTTTGACTCTGCATCAAAAACTGAAAATATTTTGTCTGGAGGTCATTTCGAGAAATTGACGTTTTATGTTTCTGTTTCCAAACTCAAACGGATGTATCGTCGCCAATAATTGTCAGAAGTTAGAATTTCTTTTAACATTATGAAGCCCTTTTTATATATTTTGACTCTGCATCAAAAGCTGAAAATATGTAGTCTCGAAGTCATTTCGAGAAATTGACGTTTTAAGTTTCTGTTTCCAAATTCAAACGGATGTATATTCGCCAATAATTGTCAGAAGTTAGAATTTCTTTCAACATTATGAAGCCCTTTTTATATATTTTGATTCTGCATCAAAAGCTGAAAATATGTAGTCTCGAAGTCATTTCGAGAAATTGACGTTTTAAGTTTCTGTTTCCAAATTCAAACGGATGTATCTTCGCCAATAATTGTCAAAAGTTAGAATTTCTTTCAACATTATGAAGCCCTTTTTATATATTTTGATTCTGCATCAAAGCTGGAAATATGTTGTCTCGAAGTCATTTCGAGAAATTGACGTTTTAAGTTTCTGTTTCCAAATTCAAACGGATGTATCTTCGCCAATAATTGTCAGAAGTTAGAATTTCTTTCAACATTATGAAGCCCCTTTTATATATTTTGACTCTGCATCAAAAGCTGAAAATATGTAGTCTCGAAGTCATTTCGAGAAATTGACGTTTTAAGTTTCTGTTTCCAAATTCAAACGGATGTATCTTCGCCAATAATTGTCAGAAGTTAGAATTTCTTTCAACATTATGAAGCCCTTTTTATATATTTTGACTCTGCATCAAAAGCTGAAAATATGTAGTCTTGAAGTCAATTCGAGAAATTGACGTTTTAAGTTTCTGTTTCCAAATTCAAACGGATGTATCTTCGCCAATAATTGTCAGAAGTTAGAATTTCTTTCAACATTATGAAGCCCTTTTTATATATTTTGATTCTGCATCAAAAGCTGAAAATATGTAGTCTCGAAGTCATTTCGAGAAATTGACGTTTTAAGTTTCTGTTTCCAAATTCAAACGGATGTATCTTCGCCAATAATTGTCAGAAGTTAGAATTTCTTTCAACATTAAGAAGTCCTTTTTATATATTTTGACTCTGCATCAAAAGCTGAAAATATGTAGTCTCGAAGTCATTTCGAGAAATTGACGTTTTAAGTTTCTGTTTCCAAATTCAAACGGATGTATCTTCGCCAATAATTGTCAGAAGTTAGAATTTCTTTCAACATTATGAAGCCCTTTTTATATATTTTGACTATGCATCAAAAGCTGAAAATATGTAGTCTCGAAGTTATTTCGAGAAATTGACGTTTTAAGTTTCTGTTTCCAAATTCAAACGGATGTATCTTCGCCAATAATTGTCAGAAGTTAGAATTTGTTTCAACATTATAAAGCCCTTTTTATATATTTTGATTCTGCATCAAAAGCTGAAAATATGTAGTCTCGAAGTCATTTCGAGAAATTGACGTTTTAAGTTTCTGTTTCCAAATTCAAACGGATGTATCTTCGCCAATAATTGTCAGAAGTTAGAATTTCTTTCAACATTATGAAGCCTTTTTTATATATATTGATTCTGCATCAAAAGTTGAAAATATGTATTCTTGAAATAAATTCGAGAAATTGACGTTTTAAGTTTCTGTTCCCAAATTCAAACGGATG
>NW_025062763.1:0-57420 GCF_018153295.1 Drosophila grimshawi | reverse complement strand
TTTATATATTTTGACTCTGCATCAAAAGCTGAAAATATGTAGTCTCGAAGTCATTTCGAGAAATTGACGTTTTAAGTTTCTGTTTCCAAATTCAAACGGATGTATCTTCGCCAATAATTGTCAGAAGTTAGAATTTCTTTCCAACATTATGAAGCCCTTTTTATATATTTTGACTCTGCATCAAAAGCTGAAAATATGTAGTCTCGAAGTCATTTCGAGAAATTGACGTTTTAAGTTTCTGTTTCCAAATTCAAACGGATGTATCTTCGCCAATAATTGTCAGAAGTTAGAATTTCTTTCAACATTATGAAGCCCTTTTTATATATTTTGACTCTGCATCAAAAGCTGAAAATATGTAGTCTCGAAGTCATTTCGAGAAATTGACGTTTTAAGTTTCTGTTTCCAAATTCAAACGGATGTATCTTCGCCAATAATTGTCAGAAGTTAAATTTCTTTCAACATTATGAAGCCCTTTTTATATATTTTGACTCTGCATCAAAAGCTGAAAATATGTAGTCTCGAAGTCATTTCGAGAAATTGACGTTTTAAGTTTCTGTTTCCAAATTCAAACGGATGTATCTTCGCCAATAATTGTCAGAAGTTAGAATTTCTTTCAACATTATGAAGCCCTTTTTATATATTTTGACTCTGCATCAAAAGCTGAAAATATGTAGTCTCGAAGTCATTTCGAGAAATTGACGTTTTAAGTTTCTGTTTCCAAATTCAAACGGATGTATCTTCGCCAATAATTGTCAGAAGTTAGAATTTCTTTCAACATTATGAAGCCCTTTTTATATATTTTGATTCTGCATCAAAAGCTGAAAATATGTAGTCTCGAAGTCATTTCGAGAAATTGACGTTTTAAGTTTCTGTTTCCAAATTCAAACGGATGTATCTTCGCCAATAATTGTCAGAAGTTAGAATTTCTTTCAACATTATGAAGCCCTTTTTATATATTTTGATTCTGCATCAAAAGCTGAAAATATGTAGTCTCGAAGTCATTTCGAGAAATTGACGTTTTAAGTTTCTGTTTCCAAATTCAAACGGATGTATCTTCGCCAATAATTGTCAGAAGTTAGAATTTCTTTCAACATTATGAAGCCCTTTTTATATATTTTGACTCTGCATCAAAAGCTGAAAATATGTAGTCTCGAAGTCATTTCGAGAAATTGACGTTTTAAGTTTCTGTTTCCAAATTCAAACGGATGTATCTTCGCCAATAATTGTCAGAAGTTAGAATTTCTTTCAACATTATGAAGCCCTTTTTATATATTTTGACTCTGCATCAAAAGCTGAAAATATGTAGTCTCGAAGTCATTTCGAAAATTGACGTTTTAAGTTTCTGTTTCCAAATTCAAACGGATGTATCTTCGCCAATAATTGTCAGAAGTTAGAATTTCTTTCAACATTATGAAGCCCTTTTTATATATTTTGATTCTGCATCAAAAGCTGAAAATATGTAGTCGCGAAGTCATTTCGAGAAATTGGCGTTTAAGTTTCTGTTTCCAAATTCAAACGGATGTATCTTCGCCAATAATTGTCAGAAGTTAGAATTTCTTTCAACATTATGAAGCCCTTTTTATATATTTTGACTCTGCATCAAAAGCTGAAAATATGTAGTCTCGAAGTCATTTCGAGAAATTGACGTTTTAAGTTTCTGTTTCCAAATTCAAACGGATGTATCTTCGCCAATAATTGTCAGAAGTTAGAATTTCTTTCAACATTATGAAGCCCTTTTTATATATTTTGACTTCTGCATCAAAAGCTGAAAATATGTAGTCTCGAAGTCATTTCGAGAAATTGACGTTTTAAGTTTCTGTTTCCAAATTCAAACGGATGTATCTTCGCCAATAATTGTCAGAAGTTAGAATTTCTTTCAACATTATGAAGCCCTTTTTATATATTTTGACTCTGCATCAAAAGCTGAAAATATGTAGTCTCGAAGTCATTTCGAGAAATTGACGTTTTAAGTTTCTGTTTCCAAATTCAAACGGATATATCTTCGCCAATAATTGTCAGAAGTTAGAATTTCTTTCCAACATTATGAAGCCCCTTTTTATATATTTTGACTCTGCATCAAAAGCTGAAAATATGTAGTCTCGAAGTCATTTCGAGAAATTGACGTTTCAAGTTTCTGTTTCCAAATTCAAACGGATGTATCTTCGCCAACAATTGTCAGAAGTTAGAATTTCTTTCAACATTATGAAGCCCTTTTTATATATTTTGACTCTGCATCAAAAGCTGAAAATATGTAGTCGCGAAGTCATTTCGAGAAATTGACGTTTTAAGTTTCGGTTTTCCAAATTCAACCGGGTGTATCTTCGCCAATAATTGTCAGAAGTTAGAAATTTCTTTCAACATTAGCCAAACCCTTGTTATATATTTTGATTCCTGCATCAAAGCTGAAAATATGTAGTCACGAAGTCATTTCGAGAAATTGACGTTTTAAGTTTCTGTTTCCAAATTCAAACGGATGTATCTTCGCCAATAATTGTCAGAAGTTAGAATTTCTTTCAACAATATGAAGCGCTTTTTATATATTTTGACTCTGCATCAAAAGCTGAAAATATGTAGTCGCGAAGTCATTTCGAGAAATTGACGTTTTAAGTTTCTGTTTTTAAATTCAAATGGATGTATCTTCGCCAATAATTGTCAGAAGTTAGAATTTCTTTCAACATTATGAAGCCCTTGTTATATATTTTGATTCTGCATCAAAAGCTGAAAATCTGTAGTCTCAAAGTCATTTCGCGAAATTGGCGTTTGAATTTATTTTCCCAAATTCAAACGGATGTATCTTCGCCAATAATTGTCTAGAAGCTAGAATTTCTTTCAACATTATGAAGCCCTTTTTATATATTTTGACTCTGCATCAAAAGCTGAAAATATGTAGTCTCAAAGTCATTTCGAGAAATTGACGTTTTAATTTTCTGTTTCCAAATTCAAACGGATGTATCTTCGTCTATCAGTGTCCAGAAGTCAAAATTTCTTTCAACATTATGAAGCCTTTTTGCTATGTTTTGTTTTTTCATCAAAGCTGAAAATGTGATCGCGAAGTCATTTCGAGAGAAATTGACGTTTTAAGTTTCGGTTTCCAAATTCAACCGGATGTATCTTTCGCCAATAATTGGCTGAAGTGAGAATTTCTTTCAACATTATGAAGCCCTTTTTATATATTTTTGATTCTGCATCAAAAGCTGAAAATATGAAAAATCGAAAGTCATTTCGAGAAATTGACGGTTTAAGTTTCTGTTTCCAAATTCAAACGGATGTATCTTCGCCAATAATTGTCAGAAGTTAGAATTTCTTTCAACATTATGAAGCCCTTTTTATATATTTTGACTCTGCATCAAAAGCTGAAAATATGTAGTCTCGAAGTCATTTCGAGAAATCGACGTTTTCAGTTTCTGTTTCCAAATTCAAACGGATGTATCTTCGCCAATAATTGTCAGAGTTAGATTTCTTTCTAACGTTATAAACCCTTTTTATATATTTTGACTCTGCATCAAAAGCTGAAAAATATGTAGTCTCAAAGTCATTTCGAGAAATTGACGTTTTAAGTTTCTGTTTCCAAATTCAAACGGATGTATCTTCGCCAATAATTGTCAGAAGTCAGAATTTCTTTCAACATTATGAAGCCCTTTTTATATATTTTGACTCTGCATCAAAAGCTGAAAATATGTAGTCGCGAAGTCATTTCGAGAAATTGACGTTTTAAGTTTCTGTTTCCAAATTCAAATGGATGTATCTTCGCCAATAATTGTCAGAAGCTAGAATTTCTTTCAACATTATGAAGCCCTTTTTATATATTTTGACTCTGCGTTTTAAGCTGAAAATATGTAGTCTCAGAAGTCATTTCGAGAAATTGACGTTTTAAGTTTCTGTTTCCAAATTCAAACGGATGTATCTTCGCCAATAATTGTCAGAAGTTAGAATTTCTTTCAACATTATGAAGCCCTTTTTTATATATTTTGATTCTGCATCAAAAAGCTGAAAATATGTAGTCGCGAAGTCATTTCGAGAAATTGACGTTTTAAGTTTCTGTTTCCAAATTCAAACGGATGTATCTTCGCCAATAATTGTCAGAAGTTAGAATTTCTTTCAACATTATGAAGCCCCTTTTATATATTTTGACTCTGCATCAAAAGCTGAAAATATGTAGTCTCGAAGTCATTTCGAGAAATTGACGTTTTAAGTTTCTGTTTCCCAAATTCAACGGATGTATCTCGCCATAATTGTCTGAAGTTAGAATTTCTTTCAACATTATGAAGCCCTTTTTATATATTTTGATTCTGCATCAAAAGCTGAAAATATGTAGTCTCGAAGTGATTTCGAGAAATTTACGTTTTAAGTTTCTGTTTCCAAATTCAAACGGATGTATCTTCGCCAATAGTTGTCAGAAGTTAGAATTTCTTTCAACATTATGAAGCCCTTTTTATATATTTTGATTCTGCATCAAAAGCTGAAAATATGTAGTCTCGAAGTCATTTCGAGAAATTGACGTTTTAAGTTTCTGTTCCCAAATTCAAACGGATGTATCTTCGCCAATAATTGTCAGAAGTTAGAATTTCTTTCAACATTATGAAGCCCTTTTTATATATTTTGATTCTGCATCAAAAGCTGAAAATATGTAGTCTCGAAGTCATTTCGAGAAATTGACGTTTTAAGTTTCTGTTTCCAAATTCAAACGGATGTATCTTCGCCAATAATTGTCAGAAGTTAGAATTTCTTTCAACATTATGAAGCCCTTTTTATATATTTTGATTCTGCATCAAAAGCTGAAAATATGTAGTCTCGAAGTCATTTCGAGAAATTGACGTTTTAAGTTTCTTTTTCCCAAATTCAAACGGATGTATCTTCGCCAATAATTGTCAGAAGTTAGAATTTCTTTCAACATTATGAAGCCCTTTTTATATATTTTGACTCTGCATCAAAAGCTGAAAATATGTAGTCTCGAAGTCATTTCGAGAAATTGACGTTTATAAGTTTCTCTGTTTCCAAATTCAAACGGATGTATCTTCGCCAATAATTGTCAGAAGTTAGAATTTCTTTCAACATTATGAAGCCCTTTTTATATATTTTGATTCTGCATCAAAAGCTGAAAATATGTAGTCGCGAAGTCATTTCGAGAAATTGACGTTTTAAGTTTCTGTTTCCAAATTCAAACGGATGTATCTTCGCCAATAATTGTCAGAAGTTAGAATTTCTTTCAACATTATGAAGCCCTTTTTTATATATTTTGATTCTGCATCAAAAGCTGAAAATATGTAGTCTCGAAGTCATTTCGAGAAATTGACGTTTTAAGTTTCTGTTTCCAAATTCAAACGGATGTATCTTCGCCAATAATTGTCAGAAGTTAGAATTTCTTTCAACATTATGAAGCCCTTTTTATATATTTTGATTCTGCATCAAAAGCTGAAAATATGTAGTCTCGAAGTCATTTCGAGAAATTGACGTTTTAAGTTTCTGTTTCCAAATTCAAACGGATGTATCTTCGCCAATAATTGTCAGAAGTTAGAATTTCTTTCAACATTATGAAGCCCTTTTTATATATTTTGACTCTGCATCAAAAGCTGAAAATATGTAGTCTCGAAGTCATTTCGAGAAATTGACGTTTTAAGTTTCTGTTTCCAAATTCAAACGGATGTATCTTCGCCAATAATTGTCAGAAGTTAGAATTTCTTTCAACATTATGAAGCCCTTTTTATATATTTTGATTCTGCATCAAAAGCTGAAAATATGTAGTCTCGAAGTCATTTCGAGAAATTGACGTTTTAAGTTTCTGTTTCCAAATTCAAACGGATGTATCTTCGCCAATAATTGTCAGAAGTTAGAATTTCTTTCAACATTATGAAGCCCTTTTTATATATTTTGACTCTGCATCAAAAGCTGAAAATATGTAGTCTCGAAGTCATTTCGAGAAATTGACGTTTTAAGTTTCTGTTTCCAAATTCAAACGGATGTATCTTCGCCAATAATTGTCAGAAGTTAGAATTTCTTTCAACATTATGAAGCCCTTTTTATATATTTTGATTCTGCATCAAAAGCTGAAAATATGTAGTCTCGAAGTCATTTCGAGAAATTGACGTTTTTAAGTTTCTGTTTCCAAATTCAAACGGATGTATCTTCGCCAATAATTGTCAGAAGTTAGAATTTCTTTCAACATTATGAAGCCCTTTTTTATATATTTTGATTCTGCATCAAAAGCTGAAAATATGTAGTCTCGAAGTCATTTCGAGAAATTGACGTTTTAAGTTTCTGTTTCCAAATTCAAACGGATGTATCTTCGCCAATAATTGTCAGAAGTTAGAATTTCTTTCAACATTATGAAGCCCTTTTTATATATTTTGACTCTGCATCAAAAGCTGAAAATATGTAGTCTCGAAGTCATTTCGAGAAATTGACGTTTTAAGTTTCTGTTTCCAAATTCAAACGGATGTATCTTCGCCAATAATTGTCAGAAGTTAGAATTTCTTTCAACATTATGAAGCCCTTTTTATATATTTTGACTCTGCATCAAAAGCTGAAAATATGTAGTCTCGAAGTCATTTCGAGAAATTGACGTTTTAAGTTTCTGTTTCCAAATTCAAACGGATGTATCTTCGCCAATAATTGTCAGAAGTTAGAATTTCTTTCAACATTATGAAGCCCTTTTTATATATTTTGACTCTGCATCAAAAGCTGAAAATATGTAGTCTCGAAGTCATTTCGAGAAATTGACGTTTTAAGTTTCTGTTTCCAAATTCAAACGGATGTATCTTCGCCAATAATTGTCAGAAGTTAGAATTTCTTTCAACATTATGAAGCCCTTTTTATATATTTTGACTCTGCATCAAAAGCTGAAAATATGTAGTCTCGAAGTCATTTCGAGAAATTGACGTTTTAAGTTTCTGTTTCCAAATTCAAACGGATGTATCTTCGCCAATAATTGTCAGAAGTTAGAATTTCTTTCAACATTATGAAGCCCTTTTTATATATTTTGACTCTGCATCAAAAGCTGAAAATATGTAGTCTCGAAGTCATTTCGAGAAATTGACGTTTTAAGTTTCTGTTTCCAAATTCAAACGGATGTATCTTCGCCAATAATTGTCAGAAGTTAGAATTTCTTTCAACATTATGAAGCCCTTTTTATATATTTTGACTCTGCATCAAAAGCTGAAAATATGTAGTCTCGAAGTCATTTCGAGAAATTGACGTTTTAAGTTTCTGTTTCCAAATTCAAACGGATGTATCTTCGCCAATAATTGTCAGAAGTTAGAATTTCTTTCAACATTATGAAGCCCTTTTTATATATTTTGACTCTGCATCAAAAGCTGAAAATATGTAGTCTCGAAGTCATTTCGAGAAATTGACGTTTTAAGTTTCTGTTTCCAAATTCAAACGGATGTATCTTCGCCAATAATTGTCAGAAGTTAGAATTTCTTTCAACATTATGAAGCCCTTTTTATATATTTTGACTCTGCATCAAAAGCTGAAAATATGTAGTCTCGAAGTCATTTCGAGAAATTGACGTTTTAAGTTTCTGTTTCCAAATTCAAACGGATGTATCTTCGCCAATAATTGTCAGAAGTTAGAATTTCTTTCAACATTATGAAGCCCTTTTTATATATTTTGACTCTGCATCAAAAGCTGAAAATATGTAGTCTCGAAGTCATTTCGAGAAATTGACGTTTTAAGTTTCTGTTTCCAAATTCAAACGGATGTATCTTCGCCAATAATTGTCAGAAGTTAGAATTTCTTTCAACATTATGAAGCCCTTTTTATATATTTTGACTCTGCATCAAAAGCTGAAAATATGTAGTCTCGAAGTCATTTCGAGAAATTGACGTTTTAAGTTTCTGTTTCCAAATTCAAACGGATGTATCTTCGCCAATAATTGTCAGAAGTTAGAATTTCTTTCAACATTATGAAGCCCTTTTTATATATTTTGACTCTGCATCAAAAGCTGAAAATATGTAGTCTCGAAGTCATTTCGAGAAATTGACGTTTTAAGTTTCTGTTTCCAAATTCAAACGGATGTATCTTCGCCAATAATTGTCAGAAGTTAGAATTTCTTTCAACATTATGAAGCCCTTTTTATATATTTTGACTCTGCATCAAAAGCTGAAAATATGTAGTCTCGAAGTCATTTCGAGAAATTGACGTTTTAAGTTTCTGTTTCCAAATTCAAACGGATGTATCTTCGCCAATAATTGTCAGAAGTTAGAATTTCTTTCAACATTATGAAGCCCTTTTTATATATTTTGACTCTGCATCAAAAGCTGAAAATATGTAGTCTCGAAGTCATTTCGAGAAATTGACGTTTTAAGTTTCTGTTTCCAAATTCAAACGGATGTATCTTCGCCAATAATTGTCAGAAGTTAGAATTTCTTTCAACATTATGAAGCCCTTTTTATATATTTTGACTCTGCATCAAAAGCTGAAAATATGTAGTCTCGAAGTCATTTCGAGAAATTGACGTTTTAAGTTTCTGTTTCCAAATTCAAACGGATGTATCTTCGCCAATAATTGTCAGAAGTTAGAATTTCTTTCAACATTATGAAGCCCTTTTTATATATTTTGACTCTGCATCAAAAGCTGAAAATATGTAGTCTCGAAGTCATTTCGAGAAATTGACGTTTTAAGTTTCTGTTTCCAAATTCAAACGGATGTATCTTCGCCAATAATTGTCAGAAGTTAGAATTTCTTTCAACATTATGAAGCCCTTTTTATATATTTTGACTCTGCATCAAAAGCTGAAAATATGTAGTCTCGAAGTCATTTCGAGAAATTGACGTTTTAAGTTTCTGTTTCCAAATTCAAACGGATGTATCTTCGCCAATAATTGTCAGAAGTTAAATTTCTTTCAACATTATGAAGCCCTTTTTATATATTTTGATTCTGCATCAAAAGCTGAAAATATGTAGTCTCAGAAGTCATTTCGAGAAATTGACGTTTTAAGTTTCTGTTTCCAAATTCAAACGGATGTATCTTCGCCAATAATTGTCAGAAGTTAGAATTTCTTTCAACATTATGAAGCCCTTTTTATATATTTTGACTCTGCATCAAAAGCTGAAAATATGTAGTCTCGAAGTCATTTCGAGAAATTGACGTTTTAAGTTTCTGTTTCCAAATTCAAACGGATGTATCTTCGCCAATAATTGTCAGAAGTTAGAATTTCTTTCAACATTATGAAGCCCTTTTTATATATTTTGACTCTGCATCAAAAGCTGAAAATATGTAGTCTCGAAGTCATTTCGAGAAATTGACGTTTTAAGTTTCTGTTTCCAAATTCAAACGGATGTATCTTCGCCAATAATTGTCAGAAGTTAGAATTTCTTTCAACATTATGAAGCCCTTTTTATATATTTTGATTCTGCATCAAAAGCTGAAAATATGTAGTCTCGAAGTCATTTCGAGAAATTGACGTTTTAAGTTTCTGTTTCCAAATTCAAACGGATGTATCTTCGCCAATAATTGTCAGAAGTTAGAATTTCTTTCAACATTATGAAGCCCTTTTTATATATTTTGACTCTGCATCAAAAGCTGAAAATATGTAGTCTCGAAGTCATTTCGAGAAATTGACGTTTTAAGTTTCTGTTTCCAAATTCAAACGGATGTATCTTCGCCAATAATTGTCAGAAGTTAGAATTTCTTTCAACATTATGAAGCCCTTTTTATATATTTTGACTCTGCATCAAAAGCTGAAAATATGTAGTCTCGAAGTCATTTCGAGAAATTGACGTTTTAAGTTTCTGTTTCCAAATTCAAACGGATGTATCTTCGCCAATAATTGTCAGAAGTTAGAATTTCTTTCAACATTATGAAGCCCTTTTTATATATTTTGACTCTGCATCAAAAGCTGAAAATATGTAGTCTCGAAGTCATTTCGAGAAATTGACGTTTTAAGTTTCTGTTTCCAAATTCAAACGGATGTATCTTCGCCAATAATTGTCAGAAGTTAGAATTTCTTTCAACATTATGAAGCCCTTTTTATATATTTTGACTCTGCATCAAAAGCTGAAAATATGTAGTCTCGAAGTCATTTCGAGAAATTGACGTTTTAAGTTTCTGTTTCCAAATTCAAACGGATGTATCTTCGCCAATAATTGTCAGAAGTTAGAATTTCTTTCAACATTATGAAGCCCTTTTTATATATTTTGACTCTGCATCAAAAGCTGAAAATATGTAGTCTCGAAGTCATTTCGAGAAATTGACGTTTTAAGTTTCTGTTTCCAAATTCAAACGGATGTATCTTCGCCAATAATTGTCAGAAGTTAGAATTTCTTTCAACATTATGAAGCCCTTTTTATATATTTTGACTCTGCATCAAAAGCTGAAAATATGTAGTCTCGAAGTCATTTCGAGAAATTGACGTTTTAAGTTTCTGTTTCCAAATTCAAACGGATGTATCTTCGCCAATAATTGTCAGAAGTTAGAATTTCTTTCAACATTATGAAGCCCTTTTTATATATTTTGACTCTGCATCAAAAGCTGAAAATATGTAGTCTCGAAGTCATTTCGAGAAATTGACGTTTTAAGTTTCTGTTTCCAAATTCAAACGGATGTATCTTCGCCAATAATTGTCAGAAGTTAGAATTTCTTTCAACATTATGAAGCCCTTTTTATATATTTTGACTCTGCATCAAAAGCTGAAAATATGTAGTCTCGAAGTCATTTCGAGAAATTGACGTTTTAAGTTTCTGTTTCCAAATTCAAACGGATGTATCTTCGCCAATAATTGTCAGAAGTTAGAATTTCTTTCAACATTATGAAGCCCTTTTTATATATTTTGACTCTGCATCAAAAGCTGAAAATATGTAGTCTCGAAGTCATTTCGAGAAATTGACGTTTTAAGTTTCTGTTTCCAAATTCAAACGGATGTATCTTCGCCAATAATTGTCAGAAGTTAGAATTTCTTTCAACATTATGAAGCCCTTTTTATATATTTTGACTCTGCATCAAAAGCTGAAAATATGTAGTCTCGAAGTCATTTCGAGAAATTGACGTTTTAAGTTTCTGTTTCCAAATTCAAACGGATGTATCTTCGCCAATAATTGTCAGAAGTTAGAATTTCTTTCAACATTATGAAGCCCTTTTTATATATTTTGATTCTGCATCAAAAGCTGAAAATATGTAGTCTCGAAGTCATTTCGAGAAATTGACGTTTTAAGTTTCTGTTTCCAAATTCAAACGGATGTATCTTCGCCAATAATTGTCAGAAGTTAGAATTTCTTTCAACATTATGAAGCCCTTTTTATATATTTTGACTCTGCATCAAAAGCTGAAAATATGTAGTCTCGAAGTCATTTCGAGAAATTGACGTTTTAAGTTTCTGTTTCCAAATTCAAACGGATGTATCTTCGCCAATAATTGTCAGAAGTTAGAATTTCTTTCAACATTATGAAGCCCTTTTTATATATTTTGACTCTGCATCAAAAGCTGAAAATATGTAGTCTCGAAGTCATTTCGAGAAATTGACGTTTTAAGTTTCTGTTTCCAAATTCAAACGGATGTATCTTCGCCAATAATTGTCAGAAGTTAGAATTTCTTTCAACATTATGAAGCCCTTTTTATATATTTTGACTCTGCATCAAAAGCTGAAAATATGTAGTCTCGAAGTCATTTCGAGAAATTGACGTTTTAAGTTTCTGTTTCCAAATTCAAACGGATGTATCTTCGCCAATAATTGTCAGAAGTTAGAATTTCTTTCAACATTATGAAGCCCTTTTTATATATTTTGACTCTGCATCAAAAGCTGAAAATATGTAGTCTCGAAGTCATTTCGAGAAATTGACGTTTTAAGTTTCTGTTTCCAAATTCAAACGGATGTATCTTCGCCAATAATTGTCAGAAGTTAGAATTTCTTTCAACATTATGAAGCCCTTTTTATATATTTTGATTCTGCATCAAAAGCTGAAAATATGTAGTCTCGAAGTCATTTCGAGAAATTGACGTTTTAAGTTTCTGTTTCCAAATTCAAACGGATGTATCTTCGCCAATAATTGTCAGAAGTTAGAATTTCTTTCAACATTATGAAGCCCTTTTTATATATTTTGATTCTGCATCAAAAGCTGAAAATATGTAGTCTCGAAGTCATTTCGAGAAATTGACGTTTTAAGTTTCTGTTTCCAAATTCAAACGGATGTATCTTCGCCAATAATTGTCAGAAGTTAGAATTTCTTTCAACATTATGAAGCCCTTTTTATATATTTTGACTCTGCATCAAAAGCTGAAAATATGTAGTCTCGAAGTCATTTCGAGAAATTGACGTTTTAAGTTTCTGTTTCCAAATTCAAACGGATGTATCTTCGCCAATAATTGTCAGAAGTTAGAATTTCTTTCAACATTATGAAGCCCTTTTTATATATTTTGACTCTGCATCAAAAGCTGAAAATATGTAGTCGCGAAGTCATTTCGAGAAATCGACGTTTTAAGTTTCTTTTTCCAAATTCAAACGGATGTATCTTCGCCAATAATTGTCAGAAGTTAGAATTTCTTTCAACATTATGAAGCCCTTTTTATATATTTTGACTCTGCATCAAAAGCTGAAAATATGTAGTCTCGAAGTCATTTCGAGAAATCGACGTTTTAAGTTTCTGTTTCCAAATTCAAAAGGAAGTATCTTCGCCAATAATTGTCAGAAGTTAGAATTTCTTTCAACATTATGAAGCCCTTTTTTATATATTTTTGATTCTGCATCAAAAGCTGAAAATATGTAGTCTCGAAGTCATTTCGAGAAATTGACGTTTTAAGTTTCTGTTTCCAAATTCAAACGGATGTATCTTCGCCAATAATTGTCAGAAGTTAGAATTTCTTTCAACATTATGAAGCCCTTTTTATATATTTTGATTCTCTGCATCAAAAGCTGAAAATATGTAGTCTCGAAGTCATTTCGAGAAATTGACGTTTTAAGTTTCTGTTTCCAAATTCAAACGGATGTATCTTCGCCAATAATTGTCAGAAGTTAGAATTTCTTTCAACATTATGAAGCCCTTTTTATATATTTTGATTCTGCATCAAAAGCTGAAAATATGTAGTCTCGAAGTCATTTCGAGAAATTGACGTTTTAAGTTTCTGTTTCCAAATTCAAACGGATGTATCTTCGCCAATAATTGTCAGAAGTTAGAATTTCTTTCAACATTATGAAGCCCTTTTTATATATTTTGATTCTGCATCAAAAGCTGAAAATATGTAGTCGCGAAGTCATTTCGAGAAATCGACGTTTTAAGTTTCTGTTTCCAAATTCAAACGGATGTATCTTCGCCAATAATTGTCAGAAGTTAGAATTTCTTTCAACATTATGAAGCCCTTTTTATATATTTTGATTCTGCATCAAAAGCTGAAAATATGTAGTCTCCGAAGTCATTTCGAGAAATTGACGTTTTAAGTTTCTGTTTCCAAATTCAAACGGATGTATCTTCGCCAATAATTGTCAGAAGTTAGAATTTCTTTCAACATTATGAAGCCCTTTTTATATATTTTGACTCTGCATCAAAAGCTGAAAATATGTAGTCTCGAAGTCATTTCGAGAAATTGACGTTTTAAGTTTCTGTTTCCAAATTCAAACGGATGTATCTTCGCCAATAATTGTCAGAAGTTAGAATTTCTTTCAACATTATGAAGCCCTTTTTATATATTTTGACTCTGCATCAAAAGCTGAAAATATGTAGTCTCGAAGTCATTTCGAGAAATTGACGTTTTAAGTTTCTGTTTCCCAAATTCAAACGGATGTATCTTCGCCAATAATTGTCAGAAGTTAGAATTTCTTTCAACATTATGAAGCCCTTTTTATATATTTTGACTCTGCATCAAAAGGCTGAAAATATGTAGTCTCGAAGTCATTTCGAGAAATTGACGTTTTAAGTTTCTGTTTCCAAATTCAAACGGATGTATCTTCGCCAATAATTGTCAGAAGTTAGAATTTCTTTCAACATTATGAAGCCCTTTTTATATATTTTGATTCTGCATCAAAAGCTGAAAATATGTAGTCTCGAAGTCATTTCGAGAAATTGACGTTTTAAGTTTCTGTTTCCAAATTCAAACGGATGTATCTTCGCCAATAATTGTCAGAAGTTAGAATTTCTTTCAACATTATGAAGCCCTTTTTATATATTTTGATTCTGCATCAAAAGCTGAAAATATGTAGTCTCGAAGTCATTTCGAGAAATTGACGTTTTAAGTTTCTGTTTCCAAATTCAAACGGATGTATCTTCGCCAATAATTGTCAGAAGTTAGAATTTCTTTCAACATTATGAAGCCCTTTTTATATATTTTGACTCTGCATCAAAAGCTGAAAATATGTAGTCTCGAAGTCATTTCGAGATATTGGCGGTTTAAGTTTCTTTTCCCAAATTCAAACGGATGTATCTTCGCCAATAATTGTCAGAAGTTAGAATTTCTTTCAACATTATGAAGCCCTTTTTATATATTTTGACTCTGCATCAAAAGCTGAAAATATGTAGTCGCGAAAGTCATTTCGAGAAATTGACGTTTTAAGTTTCGGTTTCCAAATTCAAACGGATGTATCTTCGCCAATAATTGTCAGCAGTTAGAATTTCTTTCAACATTATGAAGCCCTTTTTATATATTTTGATTCTGCATCAAAAGCTGAAAATATGTAGTCTCGAAGTCATTTCGAGAAATTGACGTTTTAAGTTTCTGTTTCCAAATTCAAACGGATGTATCTTCGCCAATAATTGTCAGAAGTTAGAATTTCTTTCAACATTATGAAGCCCTTTTTATATATTTTGACTCTGCATCAAAAGCTGAAAATATGTAGTCTCGAAGTCATTTCGAGAAATTGACGTTTTAAGTTTCTGTTTCCAAATTCAAACGGATGTATCTTCGCCAATAATTGTCAGCAGTTAGAATTTCTTTCAACATTATGAAGCCCTTTTTATATATTTTGATTCTGCATCAAAAGCTGAAAATATGTAGTCTCGAAGTCATTTCGAGAAATTGACGTTTTAAGTTTCTGTTTCCAAATTCAAACGGATGTATCTTCGCCAATAATTGTCAGAAGTTAGAATTTCTTTCAACATTATGAAGCCCTTTTTATATATTTTGATTCTGCATCAAAAGCTGAAAATATGTAGTCTCGAAGTCATTTCGAGAAATTGACGTTTTAAGTTTCTGTTTCCAAATTCAAACGGATGTATCTTCGCCAATAATTGTCAGAAGTTAGAATTTCTTTCAACATTATGAAGCCCTTTTTATATATTTTGACCCTGCATCAAAAGCTGAAAATATGTAGTCTCGAAGTCATTTCGAGAAATTGACGTTTTAAGTTTCTGTTTCCAAATTCAAACGGATGTATCTTCGCCAATAATTGTCAGAAGTTAGAATTTCTTTCAACATTATGAAGCCCTTTTTATATATTTTGATTCTGCATCAAAAGCTGAAAATATGTAGTCTCGAAGTCATTTCGAGAAATCGACGTTTTAAGTTTCTGTTTCCAAATTCAAACGGATGTATCTTCGCCAATAATTGTCGGAAGTTAGAATTTCTTTCAACATTATGAAGCCCTTTTTATATATTTTGACTCTGCATCAAAAGCTGAAAATATGTAGTCGCGAAGTCATTTCGAGAAATTGACGTTTTAAGTTTCGGTTTCCAAATTCAAACGGATGTATCTTCGCCAATAATTGTCAGAAGTTAGAATTTCTTTCAACATTATGAAGCCCTTTTTATATATTTTGATTCTGCATCAAAAGCTGAAAATATGTAGTCTCGAAGTCATTTCGAGAAATTGACGTTTTAAGTTTCTGTTTCCAAATTCAAACGGATGTATCTTCGCCAATAATTGTCAGAAGTTAGAATTTCTTTCAACATTATGAAGCCCTTTTTATATATTTTGACTCTGCATCAAAAGCTGAAAATATGTAGTCTCGAAGTCATTTCGAGAAATTGACGTTTTAAGTTTCTGTTTCCAAATTCAAACGGATGTATCTTCGCCAATAATTGTCAGAAGTTAGAATTTCTTTCAACATTATGAAGCCCTTTTTATATATTTTGACTCTGCATCAAAAGCTGAAAATATGTAGTCTCGAAGTCATTTCGAGAAATTGACGTTTTAAGTTTCTGTTTCCAAATTCAAACGGATGTATCTTCGCCAATAATTGTCAGAAGTTAGAATTTCTTTCAACATTATGAAGCCCTTTTTATATATTTTGATTCTGCATCAAAAGCTGAAAATATGTAGTCTCGAAGTCATTTCGAGAAATTGACGTTTTAAGTTTCTGTTTCCAAATTCAAACGGATGTATCTTCGCCAATAATTGTCAGAAGTCAGAATTTCTTTCAACATTATGAAGCCCTTTTTATATATTTTGACTCTGCATCAAAAGCTGAAAATATGTAGTCTCGAAGTCATTTCGAGAAATTGACGTTTTAAGTTTCTGTTTCCAAATTCAAACGGATGTATCTTCGCCAATAATTGTCAGCAGTTAGAATTTCTTTCAACATTATGAAGCCCTTTTTATATATTTTGATTCTGCATCAAAAGCTGAAAATATGTAGTCTCGAAGTCATTTCGAGAAATTGACGTTTTAAGTTTCTGTTTCCAAATTCAAACGGATGTATCTTCGCCAATAATTGTCAGAAGTTAGAATTTCTTTCAACATTATGAAGCCCTTTTTATATATTTTGACTCTGCATCAAAAGCTGAAAATATGTAGTCTCGAAGTCATTTCGAGAAATTGACGTTTTAAGTTTCTGTTTCCAAATTCAAACGGATGTATCTTCGCCAATAATTGTCAGAAGTTAGAATTTCTTTCAACATTATGAAGCCCTTTTTATATATTTTGACTCTGCATCAAAAGCTGAAAATATGTAGTCTCGAAGTCATTTCGAGAAATTGACGTTTTAAGTTTCTGTTTCCAAATTCAAACGGATGTATCTTCGCCAATAATTGTCAGCAGTTAGAATTTCTTTCAACATTATGAAGCCCTTTTTATATATTTTGACTCTGCATCAAAAGCTGAAAATATGTAGTCTCGAAGTCATTTCGAGAAATTGACGTTTTAAGTTTCTGTTTCCAAATTCAAACGGATGTATCTTCGCCAATAATTGTCAGAAGTTAGAATTTCTTTCAACATTATGAAGCCCTTTTTATATATTTTGACTCTGCATCAAAAGCTGAAAATATGTAGTCGCGAAGTCATTTCGAGAAATTGACGTTTTAAGTTTCGGTTTCCAAATTCAACCGGATGTATCTTCGCC
Source organism: Drosophila grimshawi (assembly GCF_018153295.1). Taxonomy (NCBI): domain Eukaryota; kingdom Metazoa; phylum Arthropoda; class Insecta; order Diptera; family Drosophilidae; genus Drosophila; species Drosophila grimshawi. The sequence goes on along the minus strand of NW_025062763.1, from coordinate 40,222 downwards.
AATAATTGTCAGCAGTTAGAATTTCTTTCAACATTATGAAGCCCTTTTTATATATTTTGATTCTGCATCAAAAGCTGAAAATATGTAGTCTCGAAGTCATTTCGAGAAATTGACGTTTTAAGTTTCTGTTTCCAAATTCAAACGGATGTATCTTCGCCAATAATTGTCAGAAGTTAGAATTTCTTTCAACATTATGAAGCCCTTTTTATATATTTTGACCCTGCATCAAAAGCTGAAAATATGTAGTCTCGAAGTCATTTCGAGAAATTGACGTTTTAAGTTTCTGTTTCCAAATTCAAACGGATGTATCTTCGCCAATAATTGTCAGAAGTTAGAATTTCTTTCAACATTATGAAGCCCTTTTTATATATTTTGACTATGCATCAAAAGCTGAAAATATGTAGTCTCGAAGTCATTTCGAGAAATTGACGTTTTAAGTTTCTGTTTCCAAATTCAAACGGATGTATCTTCGCCAATAATTGTCAGAAGTTAGAATTTCTTTCAACTTTCTGAAGCCCTTTTTATATATTTTGACTCTGCATCAAAAGCTGAAAATATGTAGTTTTGAAGTCATTTCGAGAAATTGACGTTTTAAGTTTCTGTTTCCAAATTCAAACGGATGTATCTTCGCCAATAATTGTCAGAAGTTAGAATTTCTTTCAACATTATGATGCCCTTTTTATATATTTTGATTCTGCATCAAAAGCTGAAAATATGTAGTCGTGAAGTCATTTCGAGAAATTGACGTTTTAAGTTTCTGTTTCCAAATTCAAACGGATGTATCTTCGCCAATAATTGTCAGAAGTTAGAATTTCTTTCAACATTATGAAGCCCTTTTTATATATTTTGACCCTGCATCAAAAGCTGAAAATATGTAGTCTCGAAGTCATTTCGAGAAATTGACGTTTTAAGTTTCTGTTTCCAAATTCAAACTGATGTATCTTCGCCAATAATTGTCAGAAGTTAGAATTTCTTTCAACATTATGAAGGCCTGAAAATATGTAGTCTCGAAGTCATTTCGAGAAATTGACGTTTTAAGTTTCTGTTTCCAAATTCAAACGGATGTATCTTCGCCAATAATTGTCAGAAGTTAGAATTTCTTTCAACATTATGAACCCCTTTTTATATATTTTGATTCTGCATCAAAAGCTGAAAATATGTAGTCTCGAAGTCATTTCGAGAAATTGACGTTTTAAGTTTCTGTTTCCAAATTCAAACGGATGTATCTTCGCCAATAATTGTCAGAAGTTAGAATTTATTTCAACTTTATGAAGCCCTTTTTATATATTTTGACTCTGCATCAAAAGCTGAAAATATGTAGTCGCGAAGTCATTTCGAGAAATTGACGTTTTAAGTTTCTGTTTCCAAATTCAAACGGATGTATCTTCGCCAATAATTGTCAGAAGTTAGAATTTCTTTCAACATTATAAACTCCTTTTTATATATTTTGATTCTGCATCAAAAGCTGAAAATATGTAGTCTCGAAGTCATTTCGAGATATTGGCGGTTTAAGTTTCTTTTCCCAAATTCAAACGGATGTATCTTCACCAATAATTGTCAGAAGTTAGAGTTTCTTTCAACATTATGAAGCCTGAAAATATGTAGTCTCGAAGTCATTTCGAGAAATTGACGTTTTAAGTTTCTGTTTCCAAATTCAAACGGATGTATCTTCGCCAATAATTGTCAGAAGTTAGAGTTTCTTTCAACATTATGAAGCCCGAAAATTTGTAGTCTCGAAGTCATTTCGAGAAATTGACGTTTAAGTTTCTGTTTCCAAATTCAAACGGATGTATCTTCGCCAATAATTGTCAAAGTTAGAGTTTCTTTCAACATTATGAAGCCTGAAAATATGTAGTCTCGAAGTCATTTCGAGAAATTGACGTTTTAAGTTTCTGTTTCCAAATTCAAACGGATGTATCTTCGCCAATAATTGTCAGAAGTTAGAATTTCTTTCAACATTATGAACCCCTTTTTATATATTTTGATTCTGCATCAAAAGCTGAAAATATGTAGTCTCGAAGTCATTTCGAGAAATTGACGTTTCAAGTTTCTGTTTCCAAATTCAAACGGATGTATCTTCGCCAATAATTGTCAGAAGTTAGAATTTCTTTCAACATTATGAAGCCCTTTTTATATATTTTGACTCTGCATCAAAAGCTGAAAATATGTAGTCTCGAAGTCATTTCGAGAAATTGACGTTTTAAGTTTCTGTTTCCAAATTCAAACGGATGTATCTTCGCCAATAATTGTCAGAAGTTAGAATTTATTTCAACATTATGAAGCCCTTTTTATATATTTTGACTCTGCATCAAAAGCAGAAAATATGTAGTCGCGAAGTCATTTCGAGAAATTGACGTTTTAAGTTTCTGTTTCCAAATTCAAACGGATGTATCTTCGCCAATAATTGTCAGAAGTTAGAATTTATTTCAGCATTAAGAAGCCCTTTTTATATATTTTGACTCTGCATCAAAAGCAGAAAATATGTAGTCGCGAAGTCATTTCGAGAAATTGACGTTTTAAGTTTCTGTTTCCAAATTCAAACGGATGTATCTTCGCCAATAATTGTCAGAAGTTAGAATTTCTTTCAACATTATGAAGCCCTTTTTATATATTCTGACTCTGCATCAAAAGCTGAAAATATGTAGTCGCGAAGTCATTTCGAGAAATTGACGTTTTAAGTTTCGGTTTCCAAATTCAACCGGATGTATCTTCGCCAATAATTGTCAGCAGTTAGAATTTCTTTCAACATTATGAAGCCCTTTTTATATATTTTGATTCTGCATCAAAAGCTGAAAATATGTAGTCGCGAAGTCATTTCGAGAAATTGACGTTTTAAGTTTCTGTTTCCAAATTCAAACGGATGTATCTTCGCCCATAATTTTCAGAAGTTAGAATTTCTTTCAACATTATGAAGCCCTTTTTATATATTTTGATTCTGCATCAAAAGCTGAAAATATGTAGTCTCGAAGTCATTTCGAGAAATTGACGTTTTAAGTTTCTGTTTCCAAATTCAAACGGATGTATCTTCGCCAATAATTGTCAGAAGTTAGAATTTCTTTCAACATTATGAAGCCCTTTTTATACATTTTGACCCTGCATCAAAAGCTGAAAATATGTAGTTTTGAAGTCATTTCGAGAAATTGACGTTTTAAGTTTCTGTTTCCAAATTCAAACGGATGTATCTTCGCCAATAATTGTCAGAAGTTAGAATTTCTTTCAACATTATGAAGCCCTTTTTATATATTTTGACTATGCATCAAAAGCTGAAAATATGTAGTCTCGAAGTCATTTCGAGAAATTGACGTTTTATGTTTCTGTTTCCAAATTCAAACGGATGTATCTTCGCCAATAATTGTCAGAAGTTAGAATTTCTTTCAACATTATGAAGCCCTTTTATATATTTTGACTCTGCATCAAAAGCTGAAAATATGTAGTCGCGAAGTCATTTCGAGAAATTGACGTTTTAAGTTTCTGTTTCCAAATTCAAACGGATGTATCTTCGCCAATAATTGTCAGAAGTTAGAATTTATTTCAACATTATGAAGCCCTTTTTATATATTTTGACTCTGCATCAAAAGCAGAAAATATGTAGTCGCGAAGTCATTTCGAGAAATTGACGTTTTAAGTTTCTGTTTCCAAATTCAAACGGATGTATCTTCGCCAATAATTGTCAGAAGTCAGAATTTCTTTCAACATTATGAAGCCCTTTTTATATATTTTGACTCTGCGTCAAAAGCTGAAAATATGTAGTCTCGAAGTCATTTCGAGAAATTGACGTTTTAAGTTTCTGTTTCCAAATTCAAACGGATGTATCTTCGCCAATAATTGTCAGAAGTTAGAATTTCTTTCAACATTATGAAGCCCTTTTTATATATTTTGACTCTGCATCAAAAGCTGAAAATATGTAGTCTCGAAGTCATTTCGAGAAATTGACGTTTTAAGTTTCTGTTTCCAAATTCAAACGGATGTATCTTCGCCAATAATTGTCAGAAGTTAGAATTTCTTTCAACATTATGAAGCCCTTTTTATATATTTTGACTCTGCATCAAAGGCTGAAAATATGTAGTCGCGAAGTCATTTCGAGAAATTGACGTTTTAAGTTTCGGTTTCCAAATTCAACCGGATGTATCTTCGCCAATAATTGTCAGCAGTTAGAATTTCTTTCAACATTATGAAGCCCTTTTTATATATTTTGATTCTGCATCAAAAGCTGAAAATATGTAGTCTCGAAGTCATTTCGAGAAATTGACGTTTTAAGTTTCTGTTTCCAAATTCAAACGGATGTATCTTTGCCAATAATTGTCAGAAGTTAGAATTTCTTTCAACATTATGAAGCCCTTTTTATATATTTTGATTCTGCATCAAAAGCTGAAAATATGTAGTCTCGAAGTCATTTCGAGAAATTGACGTTTTAAGTTTCTGTTTCCAAATTCAAACGGATGTATCTTCGCCAATAATTGTCAGAAGTCAGAATTTCTTTCAACATTATGAAGCCCTTTTTATATATTTTGACTCTGCGTCAAAAGCTGAAAATATGTAGTCGCGAAGTCATTTCGAGAAATTGACGTTTTAAGTTTCGGTTTCCAAATTCAACCGGATGTATCTTCGCCAATAATTGTCAGCAGTTAGAATTTCTTTCAACATTATGAAGCCCTTTTTATATATTTTGATTCTGCATCAAAAGCTGAAAATATGTAGTCGCGAAGTCATTTCGAGAAATCGACGTTTTAAGTTTCTGTTTCCAAATTCAAACGGATGTATCTTCGCCAATAATTGTCAGAAGTTCGAATTTCTTTCAACATTATGAAGCCCTTTTTATATATTTTGACCCTGCATCAAAAGCTGAAAATATGTAGTCGCGAAGTCATTTCGAGAAATTGACGTTTTAAGTTTCGGTTTCCAAATTCAACCGGATGTATCTTCGCCAATAATTGTCAGCAGTTAGAATTTCTTTCAACATTATGAAGCCCTTTTTATATATTTTGATTCTGCATCAAAAGCTGAAAATATGTAGTCGCGAAGTCATTTCGAGAAATCGACGTTTTAAGTTTCTGTTTCCAAATTCAAACGGATGTATCTTCGCCAATAATTGTCAGAAGTTCGAATTTCTTTCAACATTATGAAGCCGTTTTTATATATTTTGACCCTGCATCAAAAGCTGAAAATATGTAGTTTTGAAGTCATTTCGAGAAATTGACGTTTTAAGTTTCTGTTTCCAAATTCAAACGGATGTATCTTCGCCAATAATTGTCAGAAGTCAGAATTTCCTTTCAACATTATGAAGCCCGTTTTTATATATTTTAACTCTGCATCAAAAGCTGAAAATATGTAGTCTCGAAGTCATTTCGAGAAATTGACGTTTTAAGTTTCTGTTTCCAAATTCAAACGGATGTATCTTCGCCAATAATTGTCAGAAGTTAGAATTTATTTCAACTTTCTGAAGCCCTTTTTATATATTTTGACTCTGCATCAAAAGCTGAAAATATGTAGTTTTGAAGTCATTTCGAGAAGTCAGAATTTCTTTCAACATTATGATGCCCTTTTTATATATTTTGATTCTGCATCAAAAGCTGAAAATATGTAGTCGCGAAGTCATTTCGAGAAATTGACGTTTTAAGTTTCTGTTTCCAAATTCAAACGGATGTATCTTCGCCAATAATTGTCAGAAGTTAGAATTTCTTTCAACATTATGAAGCCCTTTTTCTATATTTTGACCCTGCATCAAAAGCTGAAAATATGTAGTTTTGAAGTCATTTCGAGAAATTGACGTTTTAAGTTTCTGTTTCCAAATTCAAACTGATGTATCTTCGCCAATAATTGTCAGAAGTTAGAGTTTCTTTCAACATTATGAAGCCTGAAAATATGTAGTCTCGAAGTCATTTCGAGAAATTGACGTTTTAAGTTTCTGTTTCCAAATTCAAACGGATGTATCTTCGCCAATAATTGTCAGAAGTTAGAATTTCTTTCAACATTATGAACCCCTTTTTATATATTTTGATTCTGCATCAAAAGCTGAAAATATGTAGTCTCGAAGTCATTTCGAGAAATTGACGTTTTAAGTTTCTGTTTCCAAATTCAAACGGATGTATCTTCGCCAATAATTGTCAGAAGTTAGAATTTATTTCAACTTTATGAAGCCCTTTTTATATATTTTGACTCTGCATCAAAAGCTGAAAATATGTAGTCGCGAAGTCATTTCGAGAAATTGACGTTTTAAGTTTCTGTTTCCAAATTCAAACGGATGTATCTTCGCCAATAATTGGCAGAAGTCAGAATTTCTTTCAACATTATAAACTCCTTTTTATATATTTTGACTCTGCATCAAAAGCTGAAAATATGTAGTCTCTAAGTCATTTCGAGAAATTGACGTTTTAAGTTTCTGTTTCCAAATTCAAACGGATGTATCTTCGCCAATAATTGTCAACAGTTTGAGTTTCTTTCAACATTATGAAGCCTGAAAATATGTAGTCTCGAAGTCATTTCGAGAAATTGACGTTTTAAGTTTCTGTTTCCAAATTCAAACGGATGTATCTTCGCCAATAATTGTCAGAAGTTAGAGTTTCTTTCAACATTATGAAGCCTGAAAATATGTAGTCTCGAAGTCATTTCGAGAAATTGACGTTTTAAGTTTCTGTTTCCAAATTCAAACGGATGTATCTTCGCCAATAATTGTCAGAAGTTAGAGTTTCTTTCAACATTATGAAGCCTGAAAATATGTAGTCTCGAAGTCATTTCGAGAAATTGACGTTTTAAGTTTCTGTTTCCAAATTCAAACGGATGTATCTTCGCCAATAATTGTCAGAAGTTAGAATTTCTTTCAACATTATGAAGCCCTTTTTATATATTTTGATTCTGCATCAAAAGCTGAAAATATGTAGTCTCGAAGTCATTTCGAGAAATTGACGTTTCAAGTTTCTGTTTCCAAATTCAAACGGATGTATCTTCGCCAATAATTGTCAGAAGTTAGAATTTCTTTCAACATTATGAAGCCCTTTTTATATATTTTGACTCTGCATCAAAAGCTGAAAATATGTAGTCTCGAAGTCATTTCGAGAAATTGACGTTTTAAGTTTCTGTTTCCAAATTCAAACGGATGTATCTTCGCCAATAATTGTCAGAAGTTAGAATTTATTTCAACATTATGAAGCCCTTTTTATATATTTTGACTCTGCATCAAAAGCAGAAAATATGTAGTCGCGAAGTCATTTCGAGAAATTGACGTTTTAAGTTTCTGTTTCCAAATTCAAACGGATGTATCTTCGCCAATAATTGTCAGAAGTTAGAATTTATTTCAGCATTAAGAAGCCCTTTTTATATATTTTGACTCTGCATCAAAAGCAGAAAATATGTAGTCGCGAAGTCATTTCGAGAAATTGACGTTTTAAGTTTCTGTTTCCAAATTCAAACGGATGTATCTTCGCCAATAATTGTCAGAAGTTAGAATTTCTTTCAACATTATGAAGCCCTTTTTATATATTCTGACTCTGCATCAAAAGCTGAAAATATGTAGTCGCGAAGTCATTTCGAGAAATTGACGTTTTAAGTTTCGGTTTCCAAATTCAACCGGATGTATCTTCGCCAATAATTGTCAGCAGTTAGAATTTCTTTCAACATTATGAAGCCCTTTTTATATATTTTGATTCTGCATCAAAAGCTGAAAATATGTAGTCGCGAAGTCATTTCGAGAAATTGACGTTTTAAGTTTCTGTTTCCAAATTCAAACGGATGTATCTTCGCCCATAATTTTCAGAAGTTAGAATTTCTTTCAACATTATGAAGCCCTTTTTATATATTTTGATTCTGCATCAAAAGCTGAAAATATGTAGTCTCGAAGTCATTTCGAGAAATTGACGTTTTAAGTTTCTGTTTCCAAATTCAAACGGATGTATCTTCGCCAATAATTGTCAGAAGTTAGAATTTCTTTCAACATTATGAAGCCCTTTTTATACATTTTGACCCTGCATCAAAAGCTGAAAATATGTAGTTTTGAAGTCATTTCGAGAAATTGACGTTTTAAGTTTCTGTTTCCAAATTCAAACGGATGTATCTTCGCCAATAATTGTCAGAAGTTAGAATTTCTTTCAACATTATGAAGCCCTTTTTATATATTTTGACTATGCATCAAAAGCTGAAAATATGTAGTCTCGAAGTCATTTCGAGAAATTGACGTTTTATGTTTCTGTTTCCAAATTCAAACGGATGTATCTTCGCCAATAATTGTCAGAAGTTAGAATTTCTTTCAACATTATGAAGCCCTTTTTATATATTTTGACTCTGCATCAAAAGCTGAAAATATGTAGTCGCGAAGTCATTTCGAGAAATTGACGTTTTAAGTTTCTGTTTCCAAATTCAAACGGATGTATCTTCGCCAATAATTGTCAGAAGTTAGAATTTATTTCAACATTATGAAGCCCTTTTTATATATTTTGACTCTGCATCAAAAGCAGAAAATATGTAGTCGCGAAGTCATTTCGAGAAATTGACGTTTTAAGTTTCTGTTTCCAAATTCAAACTGATGTATCTTCGCCAATAATTGTCAGAAGTTAGAGTTTCTTTCAACATTATGAAGCCTGAAAATATGTAGTCTCGAAGTCATTTCGAGAAATTGACGTTTTAAGTTTCTGTTTCCAAATTCAAACGGATGTATCTTCGCCAATAATTGTCAGAAGTTAGAATTTCTTTCAACATTATGAACCCCTTTTTATATATTTTGATTCTGCATCGAAAGCTGAAAATATGTAGTCTCGAAGTAATTTCGAGAAATTGACGTTTTAAGTTTCTGTTTCCAAATTCAAACGGATGTATCTTCGCCAATAATTGTCAGAAGTTAGAATTTATTTTCAACTTTATGAAGCCCTTTTTATATATTTTGACTCTGCATCAAAAGCTGAAAAATATGTAGTCGCGAAGTCATTTCGAGAAATTGACGTTTTAAGTTTCTGTTTCCAAATTCAAACGGATGTATCTTCGCCAATAATTGTCAGAAGTTAGAATTTCTTTCAACATTATGAACCCCTTTTTATATATTTTGATTCTGCATCAAAAGCTGAAAATATGTAGTCTCGAAGTCATTTCGAGATATTGGCGGTTTAAGTTTCTTTTCCCAAATTCAAACGGATGTATCTTCGCCAATAATTGTCAGAAGTCAGAATTTCTTTCAACATTATGAAGCCCTTTTTATATATTTTGACTCTGCATCAAAAGCTGAAAATATGTAGTCGCGAAGTCATTTCGAGAAATTGACGTTTTAAGTTTCTGTTTCCAAATTCAAACGGATGTATCTTCGCCAATAATTGTCAGAAGTTAGAATTTCTTTCAACATTATGAAGCCCTTTTTATATATTTTGATTCTGCATCAAAAGCTGAAAATATGTAGTTTTGAAGTCAATTCGAGAAATTGACGTTTTAAGTTTCTGTTTCCAAATTCAAACTGATGTATCTTCGCCAATAATTGTCAGAAGTTAGAGTTTCTTTCAACATTATGAAGCCTGAAAATATGTAGTCTCGAAGTCATTTCGAGAAATTGACGTTTTAAGTTTTTGTTTCCAAATTCAAACGGATGTATCTTCGCCAATAATTGTCAGAAGTTAGAATTTCTTTCAACATTATGAAGCCCTTTTTATATATTTTGATTCTGCATCAAAAGCTGAAAATATGTAGTCTCGAAGTCATTTCGAGAAATTGACGTTTTAAGTTTCTGTTTCCAAATTCAAACGGATGTATCTTCGCCAATAATTGTCAGAAGTTAGAATTTCTTTCAACATTATGAAGCCCTTTTTATAAATTTTGATTCTGCATCAAAAGCTGAAAATATGTAGTCTCGAAGTCATTTCGAGAAATTGACGTTTTAAGTTTCTGTTTCCAAATTCAAACGGATGTATCTTCGCCAATAATTGTCAGAAGTTAGAATTTCTTTCAACATTATGAAGCCCTTTTTATATATTTTGACTCTGCATCAAAAGCTGAAAATATGTAGTCTCGAAGTCATTTCGAGAAATTGACGTTTTAAGTTTCTGTTTCCAAATTCAAATGGATGTATCTTCGCCAATAATTGTCAGAAGTTAGAATTTCTTTCAACATTATGAAGCCCTTTTTATATATTTTGACTCTGCATCAAAAGCTGAAAATATGTAGTCTCGAAGTCATTTCGAGAAATTGACGTTTTAAGTTTCTGTTTCCAAATTCAAACGGATGTATCTTCGCCAATAATTGTCAGAAGTTAGAATTTATTTCAACATTATGAAGCCCTTTTTATATATTTTGACTCTGCATCAAAAGCAGAAAATATGTAGTCGCGAAGTCATTTCGAGAAATTGACGTTTTAAGTTTCTGTTTCCAAATTCAAACGGATGTATCTTCGCCAATAATTGTCAGAAGTTAGAATTTATTTCAGCATTAAGAAGCCCTTTTTATATATTTTGACTCTGCATCAAAAGCAGAAAATATGTAGTCGCGAAGTCATTTCGAGAAATTGACGTTTTAAGTTTCTGTTTCCAAATTCAAACGGATGTATCTTCGCCAATAATTGTCAGAAGTTAGAATTTCTTTCAACATTATGAAGCCCTTTTTATATATTCTGACTCTGCATCAAAAGCTGAAAATATGTAGTCGCGAAGTCATTTCGAGAAATTGACGTTTTAAGTTTCGGTTTCCAAATTCAACCGGATGTATCTTCGCCAATAATTGTCAGCAGTTAGAATTTCTTTCAACATTATGAAGCCCTTTTTATATATTTTGATTCTGCATCAAAAGCTGAAAATATGTAGTCTTGAAGTCATTTCGAGAAATTGACGTTTTAAGTTTCTGTTTCCAAATTCAAACGGATGTATCTTCGCCAATAATTTTCAGAAGTTAGAATTTCTTTCAACATTATGAAGCCCTTTTTATATATTTTGATTCTGCATCAAAAGCTGAAAATATGTAGTCTCGAAGTCATTTCGAGAAATTGACGTTTTAAGTTTCTGTTTCCAAATTCAAACGGATGTATCTTCGCCAATAATTGTCAGAAGTTAGAATTTCTTTCAACATTATGAAGCCCTTTTTATACATTTTGACCCTGCATCAAAAGCTGAAAATATGTAGTTTTGAAGTCATTTCGAGAAATTGACGTTTTAAGTTTCTGTTTCCAAATTCAAACGGATGTATCTTCGCCAATAATTGTCAGAAGTTAGAATTTCTTTCAACATTATGAAGCCCTTTTTATATATTTTGACTATGCATCAAAAGCTGAAAATATGTAGTCTCGAAGTCATTTCGAGAAATTGACGTTTTAAGTTTCTGTTTCCAAATTCAAACGGATGTATCTTCGCCAATAATTGTCAGAAGTTAGAATTTCTTTCAACATTATGAACCCCTTTTTATATATTTTGATTCTGCATCAAAAGCTGAAAATATGTAGTCTCGAAGTCATTTCGAGAAATTGACGTTTTAAGTTTCTGTTTCCAAATTCAAACGGATGTATCTTCGCCAATAATTGTCAGAAGTTAGAATTTATTTCAACTTTATGAAGCCCTTTTTATATATTTTGACTCTGCATCAAAAGCTGAAAATATGTAGTCGCGAAGTCATTTCGAGAAATTGACGTTTTAAGTTTCTGTTTCCAAATTCAAACGGATGTATCTTCGCCAATAATTGTCAGAAGTTAGAATTTCTTTCAACATTATAAACCCCTTTTTATATATTTTGATTCTGCATCAAAAGCTGAAAATATGTAGTCTCGAAGTCATTTCGAGATATTGGCGGTTTAAGTTTCTTTTCCCAAATTCAAACGGATGTATCTTCACCAATAATTGTCAGAAGTCAGAATTTCTTTCAACATTATGAAGCCCTTTTTATATATTTTGATTCTGCATCAAAAGCTGAAAATATGTAGTCTCGAAGTCATTTCGAGAAATTGACGTTTTAAGTTTCTGTTTCCAAATTCAAACGGATGTATCTTCGCCAATAATTGTCAGAAGTTAGAATTTCTTTCAACATTATGAAGCCCTTTTTATATATTTTGACCCTGCATCAAAAGCTGAAAATATGTAGTTTTGAAGTCATTTCGAGAAATTGACGTTTTAAGTTTCTGTTTCCAAACTCAAACTGATGTATCTTCGCCAATAATTGTCAGAAGTTAGAGTTTCTTTCAACATTATGAAGCCTGAAAATATGTAGTCTCGAAGTCATTTCGAGAAATTGACGTTTTAAGTTTCTGTTTCCAAATTCAAACGGATGTATCTTCGCCAATAATTGTCAGAAGTTAGAATTTCTTTCAACATTATGAACCCCTTTTTATATATTTTGATTCTGCATCAAAAGCTGAAAATATGTAGTCTCGAAGTCATTTCGAGAAATTGACGTTTCAAGTTTCTGTTTCCAAATTCAAACGGATGTATCTTCGCCAATAATTGTCAGAAGTTAGAATTTCTTTCAACATTATGAAGCCCTTTTTATAAATTTTGACTCTGCATCAAAAGCTGAAAATATGTAGTCTTGAAGTCATTTCGAGAAATCGACGTTTTAAGTTTCTGTTTCCAAATTCAAACGGATGTATCTTCGCCAATAATTGTCAGAAGTTAGAATTTCTTTCAACATTATGAAGCCCTTTTTATATATTTTGACTCTGCATCAAAAGCTGAAAATATGTAGTCTCGAAGTCATTTCGAGAAATTGACGTTTTAAGTTTCTGTTTCCAAATTCAAATGGATGTATCTTCGCCAATAATTGTCAGAAGTTAGAATTTCTTTCAACATTATGAAGCCCTTTTTATATATTTTGACTCTGCATCAAAAGCTGAAAATATGTAGTCTCGAAGTCATTTCGAGAAATTGACGTTTTAAGTTTCTGTTTCCAAATTCAAACGGATGTATCTTCGCCAATAATTGTCAGAAGTTAGAATTTATTTCAACATTATGAAGCCCTTTTTATATATTTTGACTCTGCATCAAAAGCAGAAAATATGTAGTCGCGAAGTCATTTCGAGAAATTGACGTTTTAAGTTTCTGTTTCCAAATTCAAACGGATGTATCTTCGCCAATAATTGTCAGAAGTTAGAATTTATTTCAGCATTAAGAAGCCCTTTTTATATATTTTGACTCTGCATCAAAAGCAGAAAATATGTAGTCGCGAAGTCATTTCGAGAAATTGACGTTTTAAGTTTCTGTTTCCAAATTCAAACGGATGTATCTTCGCCAATAATTGTCAGAAGTTAGAATTTCTTTCAACATTATGAAGCCCTTTTTATATATTCTGACTCTGCATCAAAAGCTGAAAATATGTAGTCGCGAAGTCATTTCGAGAAATTGACGTTTTAAGTTTCGGTTTCCAAATTCAACCGGATGTATCTTCGCCAATAATTGTCAGCAGTTAGAATTTCTTTCAACATTATGAAGCCCTTTTTATATATTTTGATTCTGCATCAAAAGCTGAAAATATGTAGTCGCGAAGTCATTTCGAGAAATTGACGTTTTAAGTTTCTGTTTCCAAATTCAAACGGATGTATCTTCGCCCATAATTTTCAGAAGTTAGAATTTCTTTCAACATTATGAAGCCCTTTTTATATATTTTGATTCTGCATCAAAAGCTGAAAATATGTAGTCTCGAAGTCATTTCGAGAAATTGACGTTTTAAGTTTCTGTTTCCAAATTCAAACGGATGTATCTTCGCCAATAATTGTCAGAAGTTAGAATTTCTTTCAACATTATGAAGCCCTTTTTATACATTTTGACCCTGCATCAAAAGCTGAAAATATGTAGTCTCGAAGTCATTTCGAGAAATTGACGTTTTAAGTTTCTGTTTCCAAATTCAAACGGATGTATCTTCGCCAATAATTGTCAGAAGTTAGAATTTCTTTCAACATTATGAAGCCCTTTTTATATATTTTGACTCTGCATCAAAAGCTGAAAATATGTAGTCTCGAAGTCATTTCGAGAAATTGACGTTTTATGTTTCTGTTTCCAAATTCAAACGGATGTATCTTCGCCAATAATTGTCAGAAGTTAGAATTTCTTTCAACATTATGAAGCCCTTTTTATATATTTTGACTCTGCATCAAAAGCTGAAAATATGTAGTCGCGAAGTCATTTCGAGAAATTGACGTTTTAAGTTTCTGTTTCCAAATTCAAACGGATGTATCTTCGCCAATAATTGTCAGAAGTCAGAATTTCTTTCAACATTATGAAGCCCTTTTTATATATTTTGACTCTGCGTCAAAAGCTGAAAATATGTAGTCGCGAAGTCATTTCGAGAAATTGACGTTTTAAGTTTCGGTTTCCAAATTCAACCGGATGTATCTTCGCCAATAATTGTCAGCAGTTAGAATTTCTTTCAACATTATGAAGCCCTTTTTATATATTTTGATTCTGCATCAAAAGCTGAAAATATGTAGTCTCGAAGTCATTTCGAGATATTGGCGGTTTAAGTTTCTTTTCCCAAATTCAAACGGATGTATCTTCGCCAATAATTGTCAGAAGTCAGAATTTCTTTCAACATTATGAAGCCCTTTTTATATATTTTGACTCTGCATCAAAAGCTGAAAATATGTAGTCGCGAAGTCATTTCGAGAAATTGACGTTTTAAGTTTCGGTTTCCAAATTCAACCGGATGTATCTTTGCCAATAATTGTCAGCAGTTAGAATTTCTTTCAACATTATGAAACCCTTTTTATATGCTTTGATTCTGCATCAAAAGCTGAAAATATGTAGTCTCGAAGTCATTTCGAGATATTGGCGGTTTAAGTTTCTTTTCCCAAATTCAAACGGATGTATCTTCGCCAATAATTGTCAGAAGTCAGAATTTCTTTCAACATTATGAAGCCCTTTTTATATATTTTGACTCTGCATCAAAGGCTGAAAATATGTAGTCGCGAAGTCATTTCGAGAAATTGACGTTTTAAGTTTCGGTTTCCAAATTCAAACGGATGTATCTTCGCCAATAATTGTCAGCAGTTAGAATTTCTTTCAACATTATGAAGCCCCTTTTATATATTTTGATTCTGCTTCAAAAGCTGAAAATATGTAGTCTCGAAGTCATTTCGAGAAATTGACGTTTTAAGTTTCTGTTTCCAAATTCAAACGGATGTATCTTCGCCAATAATTGTCAGAGGTTAGAATTTCTTTCAACATTATAAAGCCCTTTTTATATATTTTGATTCTGCATCAAAAGCTAAAAATATGTAGTCTCGAAGTCATTTCAAGAAATTGACGTTTTAAGTTTCTGTTTCCAAATTCAAACGGATGTATCTTCGCCAATAATTGTCAGAAGTTAGAATTTCTTTCAACATTATGAAGCCCTTTTTATATATTTTGACTATGCATCAAAAGCTGAAAATATGTAGTCTCGAAGTCATTTCGAGAAATTGACGTTTTAAGTTTCTGTTTCCAAATTCAAACGGATGTATCTTCGCCAATAATTGTCAGAAGTTAGAATTTCTTTCAACATTATGAAGCCCTTTTTATGTATTTTGATTCTGCATCAAAAGCTGAAAATATGTAGTCTCGAAGTCATTTCGAGAAATTGACGTTTTAAGTTTCTGTTTCCAAATTCAAACGGATGTATCTTCGCCAATAATTGTCAGAAGTTAGAATTTCTTTCAACATTATGAAGCCCTTTTTATATATTTTGACTCTGCATCAAAAGCTGAAAATATGTAGTCGCGAAGTCATTTCGAGAAATTGACGTTTTAAGTTTCTGTTTCCAAATTCAAAAGGATGTATCTTCGCCAATAATTGTCAGAAGTTAGAATTTCTTTCAACATTATGAAGCCCTTTTTATATATTTTGATTCTGCATCAAAAGCTGAAAATATGTAGTCTCGAAGTCATTTCGAGATATTGGCGGTTTAAGTTTCTTTTCCCAAATTCAAACGGATGTATCTTCGCCAATAATTGTCAGAAGTCAGAATTTCTTTCAACATTATGAAGCCCTTTTTATATATTTTGACTCTGCGTCAAAAGCTGAAAATATGTAGTCGCGAAGTCATTTCGAGAAATTGACGTTTTAAGTTTCGGTTTCCAAATTCAACCGGATGTATCTTCGCCAATAAATTGTCAGCAGTTAGAATTTCTTTCAACATTATGAAGCCCCTTTTTATATATTTTGGACTCTGCATCAAAAGCTGAAAATATGTAGTAGCGAAGTCATTTCGAGAAATCGACGTTTTAAGTTTCTGTTTCCAAATTCAAACGGATGTATCTTCGCCAATAATTGTCAGAAGTTAGAATTTCTTTCAACATTATGAAGCCCTTTTTATATATTTTGACCCTGCATCAAAAGCTGAAAATATGTAGTTTTGAAGTCATTTCGAGAAATTGACGTTTTAAGTTTCTGTTTCCAAATTCAAACGGATGTATCTTCGCCAATAATTGTCAGAAGTTAGAATTTCTTTCAACATTATGAAGCCCTTTTTATATATTTTGATTCTGCATCAAAAGCTGAAAATATGTAGTCTCGAAGTCATTTCGAGAAATTGACGTTTTAAGTTTCTGTTTCCAAATTCAAACGGATGTATCTTCGCCAATAATTGTCAGAAGTTAGGATTTCTTTCAACATTATGAAGCCCTTTTTATATATTTTGACTCTGCATCAAAAGCTGAAAATATGTAGTCGTGAAGTCATTTCGAGAAATTGACGTTTTAAGTTTCTGTTTCCAAATTCAAACGGATGTATCTTCGCCAATAATTGTCAGAAGTTAGAAATTATTTCAACATTATGAAGCCCTTTTTATATATTTTGACTCTGCATCAAAAGCTGAAAATATGTAGTCTCGAAGTCATTTCGAGAAATTGACGTTTTAAGTTTCTGTTTCCAAATTCAAACGGATGTATCTTCGCCAATAATTGTCAGCAGTTAGAATTTCTTTCAACATTATGAAGCCCTTTTTATATATTTTGATTCTGCATCAAAAGCTGAAAATATGTAGTCTCGAAGTCATTTCGAGAAATTGACGTTTTAAGTTTAAGTTTCCAAATTCAAACGGATGTATCTTCGCCAATAATTGTCAGAAGTTAGAATTTCTTTCAACATTATGAACCCCTTTTTATATATTTTGATTCTGCATCAAAAGCTGAAAATATGTAGTCTCGAAGTCATTTCGAGATATTGGCGGTTTAAGTTTCTTTTCCCAAATTCAAACGGATGTATCTTCGCCAATAATTGTCAGAAGTCAGAATTTCTTTCAACATTATGAAGCCCTCTTTATATATTTTGACTCTGCATCAAAAGCTGAAAATATGTAGTCTCGAAGTCATTTCGAGAAATTGACGTTTTAAGTTTCTGTTTCCAAATTCAAACGGATGTATCTTCGCCAATAATTGTCAGAAGTTAGAATTTCTTTCAACATTATGAAGCCATTTTTCTATATTTTGACCCTGCATCAAAAGCTGAAAATATGTAGTTTTGAAGTCATTTCGAGAAATTGACGTTTTAAGTTTCTGTTTCCAAATTCAAACTGATGTATCTTCGCCAATAATTGTCAGAAGTTAGAGTTTCTTTCAACATTATGAAGCCTGAAAATATGTAGTCTCGAAGTCATTTCGAGAAATTGACGTTTTAAGTTTCTGTTTCCAAATTCAAACGGATGTATCTTCGCCAATAATTGTCAGAAGTTAGAATTTCTTTCAACATTATGAACCCCTTTTTATATATTTTGATTCTGCATCAAAATCTGAAAATATGTAGTCTCGAAGTCATTTCGAGAAATTGACGTTTTAAGTTTCTGTTTCCAAATTCAAACGGATGTATCTCCGCCAATAATTGTCAGAAGTTAGAATTTCTTTCAACATTATGAAGCCCTTTTTATAAATTTTGACTGTGCATCAAAAGCTGAAAATATGTAGTCTCGAAGTCATTTCGAGAAATTGACGTTTTAAGTTACTGTTTCCAAATTCAAACGGATGTATCTTCGCCAATAATTGTCAGAAGTTAGAATTTCTTTCAACATTATGAAGCCCTTTTTATATATTTTGACTCTGCATCAAAAGCTGAAAATATGTAGTCTCGAAGTCATTTCGAGAAATTGACGTTTTAAGTTTCTGTTTCCAAATTCAAATGGATGTATCTTCGCCAATAATTGTCAGAAGTTAGAATTTCTTTCAACATTATGAAGCCCTTTTTATATATTTTGACTCTGCATCAAAAGCTGAAAATATGTAGTCTCGAAGTCATTTCGAGAAATTGACGTTTTAAGTTTCTGTTTCCAAATTCAAACGGATGTATCTTCGCCAATAATTGTCAGAAGTTAGAATTTATTTCAACATTATGAAGCCCTTTTTATATATTTTGACTCTGCATCAAAAGCAGAAAATATGTAGTCTCGAAGTCATTTCGAGAAATTGACGTTTTAAGTTTCTGTTTCCAAATTCAAACGGATGTATCTTCGCCAATAATTGTCAGAAGTTAGAATTTCTTTCAACATTATGAAGCCCTTTTTATATATTTTGACTCTGCATCAAAAGCAGAAAATATGTAGTCGCGAAGTCATTTCGAGAAATTGACGTTTTAAGTTTCTGTTTCCAAATTCAAACGGATGTATCTTCGCCAATAATTGTCAGAAGTTAGAATTTCTTTCAACATTATGAAGCCCTTTTTATATATTTTGACTCTGCATCAAAAGCTGAAAATATGTAGTCTCGAAGTCATTTCGAGAAATTTACGTTTTAAGTTTCGGTTTCCAAATTCAACCGGATGTATCTTCGCCAATAATTGTCAGCAGTTAGAATTTCTTTCAACATTATGAAGCCCTTTTTATATATTTTGATTCTGCATCAAAAGCTGAAAATATGTAGTCGCGAAGTCATTTCGAGAAATCGACGTTTTAAGTTTCTGTTTCCAAATTCAAACGGATGTATCTTCGCCCATAATTTTCAGAAGTTAGAATTTCTTTCAACATTATGAAGCCCTTTTTATATATTTTGATTCTGCATCAAAAGCTGAAAATATGTAGTCTCGAAGTCATTTCGAGAAATTGACGTTTTAAGTTTCTGTTTCCAAATTCAAACGGATGTATCTTCGCCAATAATTGTCAGAAGTTAGAATTTCTTTCAACATTATGAAGCCCTTTTTATATATTTTGACCCTGCATCAAAAGCTGAAAATATGTAGTTTTGAAGTCATTTCGAGAAATTGACGTTTTAAGTTTCTGTTTCCAAATTCAAACGGATGTATCTTCGCCAATAATTGTCAGAAGTTAGAATTTCTTTCAACATTATGAAGCCCTTTTTATATATTTTGACTATGCATCAAAAGCTGAAAATATGTAGTCTCGAAGTCATTTCGAGAAATTGACGTTTTATGTTTCTGTTTCCAAATTCAAACGGATGTATCTTCGCCAATAATTGTCAGAAGTTAGAATTTCTTGCAACATTATGAAGCCCTTTTTATATATTTTGACTCTGCATCAAAAGCTGAAAATATGTAGTCGCGAAGTCATTTCGAGAAATTGACGTTTTAAGTTTCTGTTTCCAAATTCAAACGGATGTATCTTCGCCAATAATTGTCAGAAGTTAGGATTTCTTTCAACATTATGAAGCCCTTTTTATATATTTTGACTCTGCATCATAAGCTGAAAATATGTAGTCTCGAAGTCATTTCGAGAAATTGACGTTTTAAGTTTCTGTTTCCAAATTCAAACGGATGTATCTTCGCCAATAATTGTCAGAAGTTAGAATTTATTTCAACATTATGAAGCCCTTTTTATATATTTTGACTCTGCATCAAAAGCAGAAAATATGTAGTCGCGAAGTCATTTCGAGAAATTGACGTTTTAAGTTTCTGTTTCCAAATTCAAACGGATGTATCTTCGCCAATAATTGTCAGAAGTTAGAATTTCTTTCAACATTATGAACCCCTTCTTATATATTTAAATTCTGCATCAAAAGCTGAAAAAATGTAGTATCGAAGTCATTTCGAGATATTGGCGGTTTAAGTTTCTTTTCCCAAATTCAAACGGATGTATCTTCGCCAATAATTGTCAGAAGTCAGAATTTCTTTCAACATTATGAAGCCCTTTTTATATATTTTGACTCTGCATCAAAAGCTGAAAATATGTAGTCGCGAAGTCATTTCAAGAAATTGACGTTTTAAGTTTCGGTTTCCAAATTCAACCGGATGTATCTTTGCCAATAATTGTCAGCAGTTAGAATTTCTTTCAACATTATGAAACCCTTTTTATATACTTTGATTCTGCATCAAAAGCTGAAAATATGTAGTCTTGAAGTCATTTCGAGAAATCGACGTCTTAAGTTTCTGTTTCCAAATTCAAACCGATGTATCTTCGCCAATAATTGTCAGAAGTTAGAATTTCTTTCAACATTATGAACCCCTTTTTATATACTCTGATTCTGCATCAAAAGCTGAAAATAGGTAGTCTCGAAGTCATTTCGAGATATTGGCGGTTTAAGTTTCCTTTCCCAAATTCAAACGGATGTATCTTCGCCAATAATTGTCAGAAGTCAGAATTTCTTTCAACATTATGAAGCCCTTTTTATATATTTTGACTCTGCATCAAAGGCTGAAAATATGTAGTCGCGAAGTCATTTCGAGAAATTGACGTTTTAAGTTTCGGTTTCCAAATTCAACCGGATGTATCTTCGCCAATAATTGTCAGCAGTTAGAATTTCTTTCAACATTATGAAGCCCTTTTTATATATTTTGATTCTGCATCAAAAGCTGAAAATATGTAGTCTCGAAATCATTTCGAGAAATTGACGTTTTAAGTTTCTGTTTCCAAATTCAAACGGATGTATCTTCGCCAATAATTGTCAGAAGTTAGAATTTCTTTCAACATTATAAAGCCCTTTTTATATATTTTGATTCTGCATCAAAAGCTAAAAATATGTAGTCTTGAAGTCATTTCGAGAAATTGACGTTTTAAGTTTCTGTTTCCAAATTCAAACGGATGTATCTTCGCCAATAATTGTCAGAAGTTAGAATTTCTTTCAACATTATGAAGCCCTTTTTATATATTTTGACTATGCATCAAAAGCTGAAAATATGTAGTCTCGAAGTCATTTCGAGAAATTGACGTTTTAAGTTTCTGTTTCCAAATTCAAACGGATGTATCTTCGCCAATAATTGTCAGAAGTTAGAATTTCTTTCAACATTATGAAGCCCTTTTTATGTATTTTGATTCTGCATCAAAAGCTGAAAATATGTAGTCTCGAAGTCATTTCGAGAAATTGACGTTTTAAGTTTCTGTTTCCAAATTCAAACGGATGTATCTTCGCCAATAAATGTCAGAAGTTAGAATTTCTTTCAACATTATGAAGCCCTTTTTATATATTTTGACTCTGCATCAAAAGCTGAAAATATGTAGTCTCGAAGTCATTTCGAGAAATTGACGTTTTAAGTTTCTGTGTCCAAATTCAAACGGATGTATCTTCGCCAATAATTGTCAGAAGTTAGAATTTCTTTCAACATTATGAAGCCCTTTTTATATATTTTGATTCTGCATCAAAAGCTGAAAATATGTAGTCTCGAAGTCATTTCGAGATATTGGCGGTTTAAGTTTCTTTTCCCAAATTCAAACGGATGTATCTTCGCCAATAATTTTCAGAAGTCAGAATTTCTTTCAACATTATGAAGCCCTTTTTATATATTTTGACTCTGCGTCAAAAGCTGAAAATATGTAGTCGCGAAGTCATTTCGAGAAATTGACGTTTTAAGTTTCGGTTTCCAAATTCAACCGGATGTATCTTCGCCAATAATTGTCAGCAGTTAGAATTTCTTTCAACATTATGAAGCCCTTTTTATATATTTTGATTCTGCATCAAAAGCTGAAAATATGTAGTCGCGAAGTCATTTCGAGAAATCGACGTTTTAAGTTTCTGTTTCCAAATTCAAACGGATGTATCTTCGTCAATAATTGTCAGAAGTTAGAATTTCTTTCAACATTATGAAGCCCTTTTTATATATTTTGATTCTGCATCAAAAGCTGAAAATATGTAGTCGCGAAGTCATTTCGAGAAATTGACGTTTTAAGTTTCGGTTTCCAAATTCAACCGGATGTATCTTCGCCAATAATTGTCAGCAGTTAGAATTTCTTTCAACATTATGAAGCCCATTTTATATATTTTGACTCTGCATCAAAAGCTGAAAATATGTAGTCTCGAAGTCATTTCGAGAAATTGACGTTTTAAGTTTCTGTTTCCAAATTCAAACGGATGTATCTTCGCCAATAATTGTCAGAAGTTAGAATTTCTTTCAACATTATGAAGCCCTTTTTATATATTTTGACTCTGCATCAAAAGCTGAAAATATGTAGTCGCGAAGTCATTTCGAGAAATTGACGTTTTAAGTTTCTGTTTCCAAATTCAAACGGATGTATCTTCGCCAATAATTGTCAGAAGTTAGAATTTATTTCAACATTATGAAGCCCTTTTTATATATTTTGACTCTGCATCAAAAGCAGAAAATATGTAGTCGCGAAGTCATTTCGAGAAATTGACGTTTTAAGTTTCTGTTTCCAAATTCAAACGGATGTATCTTCGCCAATAATTGTCAGAAGTTAGAATTTCTTTCAACATTATGAAGCCCTTTTTATATATTTTGACTCTGCATCAAAAGCTGAAAATATGTAGTCGCGAAGTCATTTCGAGAAATTGACGTTTTAAGTTTCGGTTTCCAAATTCAACCGGATGTATCTTCGCCAATAATTGTCAGCAGTTAGAATTTCTTTCAACATTATGAAGCCCTTTTTATATATTTTGACTCTGCATCAAAAGCTGAAAATATGTAGTCGCGAAGTCATTTCGAGAAATTGACGTTTTAAGTTTCGGTTTCCAAATTCAACCGGATGTATCTTCGCCAATAATTGTCAGCAGTTAGAATTTCTTTCAACATTATGAAGCCCTTTTTATATATTTTGACTCTGCATCAAAAGCTGAAAATATGTAGTCGCGAAGTCATTTCGAGAAATCGACGTTTTAAGTTTCTGTTTCCAAATTCAAACGGATGTATCTTCGCCAATAATTGTCAGAAGTTAGAATTTCTTTCAACATTATGAAGCCCTTTTTATATATTTTGATTCTGCATCAAAAGCTGAAAATATGTAGTCGCGAAGTCATTTCGAGAAATTGACGTTTTAAGTTTCTGTTTCCAAATTCAAACGGATGTATCTTCGCCAATAATTGTCAGAAGTTAGAATTTCTTTCAACATTATGAAGCCCTTTTTATATATTTTGACCCTGCATCAAAAGCTGAAAATATGTAGTCGCGAAGTCATTTCGAGAAATTGACGTTTTAAGTTTCTGTTTCCAAATTCAAACGGATGTATCTTCGCCAATAATTGTCAGAAGTTAGAATTTCTTTCAACATTATGAAGCCCTTTTTATATATTTTGACTCTGCATCAAAAGCTGAAAATATGTAGTCGCGAAGTCATTTCGAGAAATTGACGTTTTAAGTTTCTGTTTCCAAATTCAAACGGATGTATCTTCGCCAATAATTGTCAGAAGTTAGAATTTCTTGCAACATTATGAAGCCCTTTTTATATATTTTGACTCTGCATCAAAAGCTGAAAATATGTAGTCTCGAAGTCATTTCGAGAAATTGACGTTTTAAGTTTCTGTTTCCAAATTCAAACGGATGTATCTTCGCCAATAATTGTCAGAAGTTAGGATTTCTTTCAACATTATGAAGCCCTTTTTATATATTTTGACTCTGCATCAAAAGCTGAAAATATGTAGTCTCGAAGTCATTTCGAGAAATTGACGTTTTAAGTTTCTGTTTCCAAATTCAAATGGATGTATCTTCGCCAATAATTGTCAGAAGTTAGATATTCTTTCAACATTATGAACCCCTTTTTATATATTTTGATTCTGCATCAAAAGCTGAAAATTTGTAGTCTCGAAGTCATTTCGAGATATTGGCGGTTTAAGTTTCTTTTCCCAAATTCAAACGGATGTATCTTCGCCAATAATTGTCAGAAGTCAGAATTTCTTTCAACATTATGAAGCCCTTTTTATATATTTTGACTCTGCATCAAAAGCTGAAAATATGTAGTCGCGAAGTCATTTCAAGAAATTGACGTTTTAAGTTTCGGTTTCCAAATTCAACCGGATGTATCTTTGCCAATAATTGTCAGCAGTTAGAATTTCTTTCAACATTATGAAACCCTTTTTATATACTTTGATTCTGCATCAAAAGCTGAAAATATGTAGTCTTGAAGTCATTTCGAGAAATCGACGTTTTAAGTTTCTGTTTCCAAATTCAAACCGATGTATCTTCGCCAATAATTGTCAGAAGTTAGAATTTCTTTCAACATTATGAACCCCTTTTTATATACTCTGATTCTGCATCAAAAGCTGAAAATAGGTAGTCTCGAAGTCATTTCGAGATATTGGCGGCTTAAGTTTCCTTTCCCAAATTCAAACGGATGTATCTTCGCCAATAATTGTCAGAAGTCAGAATTTCTTTCAACATTATGAAGCCCTTTTTATATATTTTGACTCTGCATCAAAGGCTGAAAATATGTAGTCGCGAAGTCATTTCGAGAAATTGACGTTTTAAGTTTCGGTTTCCAAATTCAACCGGATGTATCTTCGCCAATAATTGTCAGCAGTTAGAATTTCTTTCAACATTATGAAGCCCTTTTTATATATTTTGACTCTGCATCAAAAGCTGAAAATATGTAGTCTTGAAGTCATTTCGAGAAATTGACGTTTTAAGTTTCTGTTTCCAAATTCAAACGGATGTATCTTCGCCAATAATTGTCAGAAGTTAGAATTTCTTTCAACATTATGAAGCCCTTTTTATATATTTTGATTCTGCATCAAAAGCTGAAAATATGTAGTCTCGAAGTCATTTCGAGAAATTGACGTTTTAAGTTTCTGTTTCCAAATTCAAACGGATGTATCTTCGCCAATAATTGTCAGAAGTTAGAATTTCTTTCAACATTATGAAGCCCTTTTTATATATTTTGACTATGCATCAAAAGCTGAAAATATGTAGTCTCGAAGTCATTTCGAGAAATTGACGTTTTAAGTTTCTGTTTCCAAATTCAAACGGATGTATCTTCGCCAATAATTGTCAGAAGTTAGAATTTCTTTCAACATTATGAAGCCCTTTTTATATATTTTGATTCTGCATCAAAAGCTGAAAATATGTAGTCTCGAAGTCATTTCGAGAAATTGACGTTTTAAGTTTCTGTTTCCAAATTCAAACGGATGTATCTTCGCCAATAATTGTCAGAAGTTAGAATTTCTTTCAACATTATGAAGCCCTTTTTATATATTTTGATTCTGCATCAAAAGCTGAAAATATGTAGTCTCGAAGTCATTTCGAGAAATTGACGTTTTAAGTTTCGGTTTCCAAATTCAAACGGATGTATCTTCGCCAATAATTGTCAGCAGTTAGAATTTCTTTCAACATTATGAAGCCCTTTTTATATATTTTGATTCTGCATCAAAAGCTGAAAATATGTAGTCGCGAAGTCATTTCGAGAAATTGACGTTTTAAGTTTCTGTTTCCAAATTCAAACGGATGTATCTTCGCCAATAATTGTCAGAAGTTAGAATTTCTTTCAACATTATGAAGCCCTTTTTATATATTTTGATTCTGCATCAAAAGCTGAAAATATGTAGTCGCGAAGTCATTTCGAGAAATTGACGTTTTAAGTTTCTGTTTCCAAATTCAAACGGATGTATCTTCGCCAATAATTGTCAGAAGTTAGAATTTCTTTCAACATTATGAAGCCCTTTTTATATATTTTGACTCTGCATCAAAAGCTGAAAATATGTAGTCTCGAAGTCATTTCGAGAAATTGACGTTTTAAGTTTCTGTTTCCAAATTCAAACGGATGTATCTTCGCCAATAATTGTCAGAAGTTAGAATTTCTTTCAACATTATGAAGCCCTTTTTATATATTTTGACTCTGCATCAAAAGCTGAAAATATGTAGTCTCGAAGTCATTTCGAGAAATTGACGTTTTAAGTTTCTGTTTCCAAATTCAAACGGATGTATCTTCGCCAATAATTGTCAGAAGTTAGAATTTCTTTCAACATTATGAAGCCCTTTTTATATATTTTGATTCTGCATCAAAAGCTAAAAATATGTAGTCTCGAAGTCATTTCGAGATATTGGCGTTTTAAGTTTCTTTCCCCAAATTCAAACGGATGTATCTTCGCCAATAATTGTCAGAAGTTAGAATTTCTTTCAACATTATGAAGCCCTTTTTATATATTTTGATTCTGCATCAAAAGCTGAAAATATGTAGTCTCGAAGTCATTTCGAGAAATTGACGTTTTAAGTTTCTGTTTCCAAATTCAAACGGATGTATCTTCGCCAATAATTGTCAGAAGTTAGAATTTCTTTCAACATTATGAAGCCCTTTTTATATATTTTGACTCTGCATCAAAAGCTGAAAATATGTAGTCTCGAAGTCATTTCGAGAAATTGACGTTTTAAGTTTCTGTTTCCAAATTCAAACGGATGTATCTTCGCCAATAATTGTCAGAAGTTAGAATTTCTTTCAACATTATGAACCCCTTTTTATATATTTTGATTCTGCATCAAAAGCTGAAAATATGTAGTCTCGAAGTCATTTCGAGAAATTGACGTTTTAAGTTTCTTTTCCCAAATTCAAACGGATGTATCTTCGCCAATAATTGTCAGAAGTTAGAATTTCTTTCAACATTATGAAGCCCTTTTTATATATTTTGACTCTGCATCAAAAGCTGAAAATATGTAGTCGCGAAGTCATTTCGAGAAATTGACGTTTTAAGTTTCTGTTTCCAAATTCAAACGGATGTATCTTCGCCAATAATTGTCAGAAGTTAGAATTTCTTTCAACATTATGAAGCCCTTTTTATATATTTTGACTCTGCATCAAAAGCTGAAAATATGTAGTCGCGAAGTCATTTCGAGAAATTGACGTTTTAAGTTTCGGTTTCCAAATTCAAACGGATGTATCTTCGCCAATAATTGTCAGAAGTTAGAATTTCTTTCAACATTATGAAGCCCTTTTTATATATTTTGACTCTGCATCAAAAGCTGAAAATATGTAGTCTCGAAGTCATTTCGAGAAATTGACGTTTTAAGTTTCTGTTTCCAAATTCAAACGGATGTATCTTCGCCAATAATTGTCAGAAGTTAGAATTTCTTTCAACATTATGAAGCCCTTTTTATATATTTTGATTCTGCATCAAAAGCTGAAAATATGTAGTCTCGAAGTCATTTCGAGAAATTGACGTTTTAAGTTTCTTTTCCCAAATTCAAACGGATGTATCTTCGCCAATAATTGTCAGAAGTTAGAATTTCTTTCAACATTATGAAGCCCTTTTTATATATTTTGACTCTGCATCAAAAGCTGAAAATATGTAGTCGCGAAGTCATTTCGAGAAATTGACGTTTTAAGTTTCTGTTTCCAAATTCAAACGGATGTATCTTCGCCAATAATTGTCAGAAGTTAGAATTTCTTTCAACATTATGAAGCCCTTTTTATATATTTTGATTCTGCATCAAAAGCTGAAAATATGTAGTCTCGAAGTCATTTCGAGAAATTGACGTTTTAAGTTTCTGTTTCCAAATTCAAACGGATGTATCTTCGCCAATAATTGTCAGAAGTTAGAATTTCTTTCAACATTATGAAGCCCTTTTTATATATTTTGATTCTGCATCAAAAGCTGAAAATATGTAGTCGCGAAGTCATTTCGAGAAATTGACGTTTTAAGTTTCTGTTTCCAAATTCAAACGGATGTATCTTCGCCAATAATTGTCAGAAGTTAGAATTTCTTTCAACATTATGAAGCCCTTTTTATATATTTTGACTCTGCATCAAAAGCTGAAAATATGTAGTCTCGAAGTCATTTCGAGAAATTGACGTTTTAAGTTTCTGTTTCCAAATTCAAACGGATGTATCTTCGCCAATAATTGTCAGAAGTTAGAATTTCTTTCAACATTATGAAGCCCTTTTTATATATTTTGACTCTGCATCAAAAGCTGAAAATATGTAGTCTCGAAGTCATTTCGAGAAATTGACGTTTTAAGTTTCTGTTTCCAAATTCAAACGGATGTATCTTCGCCAATAATTGTCAGAAGTTAGAATTTCTTTCAACATTATGAAGCCCTTTTTATATATTTTGATTCTGCATCAAAAGCTGAAAATATGTAGTCTCGAAGTCATTTCGAGAAATTGACGTTTTAAGTTTCTGTTCCCAAATTCAAACGGATGTATCTTCGCCAATAATTGTCAGAAGTTAGAATTTCTTTCAACATTATGAAGCCCTTTTTATATATTTTGATTCTGCATCAAAAGCTGAAAATATGTAGTCTCGAAGTCATTTCGAGAAATTGACGTTTTAAGTTTCTGTTTCCAAATTCAAACGGATGTATCTTCGCCAATAATTGTCAGAAGTTAGAATTTCTTTCAACATTATGAAGCCCTTTTTATATATTTTGATTCTGCATCAAAAGCTGAAAATATGTAGTCTCGAAGTCATTTCGAGAAATTGACGTTTTAAGTTTCTGTTTCCAAATTCAAACGGATGTATCTTCGCCAATAATTGTCAGAAGTTAGAATTTCTTTCAACATTATGAAGCCCTTTTTATATATTTTGACTCTGCATCAAAAGCTGAAAATATGTAGTCTCGAAGTCATTTCGAGAAATTGACGTTTTAAGTTTCTGTTTCCAAATTCAAACGGATGTATCTTCGCCAATAATTGTCAGAAGTTAGAATTTCTTTCAACATTATGAAGCCCTTTTTATATATTTTGATTCTGCATCAAAAGCTGAAAATATGTAGTCTCGAAGTCATTTCGAGAAATTGACGTTTTAAGTTTCTGTTTCCAAATTCAAACGGATGTATCTTCGCCAATAATTGTCAGAAGTTAGAATTTCTTTCAACATTATGAAGCCCTTTTTATATATTTTGACTCTGCATCAAAAGCTGAAAATATGTAGTCGCGAAGTCATTTCGAGAAATTGACGTTTTAAGTTTCTGTTTCCAAATTCAAACGGATGTATCTTCGCCAATAATTGTCAGAAGTTAGAATTTCTTTCAACATTATGAAGCCCTTTTTATATATTTTGACTCTGCATCAAAAGCTGAAAATATGTAGTCTCGAAGTCATTTCGAGAAATTGACGTTTTAAGTTTCTGTTTCCAAATTCAAACGGATGTATCTTCGCCAATAATTGTCAGAAGTTAGAATTTCTTTCAACATTATGAAGCCCTTTTTATATATTTTGACTCTGCATCAAAAGCTGAAAATATGTAGTCTCGAAGTCATTTCGAGAAATTGACGTTTTAAGTTTCTGTTTCCAAATTCAAACGGATGTATCTTCGCCAATAATTGTCAGAAGTTAGAATTTCTTTCAACATTATGAAGCCCTTTTTATATATTTTGACTCTGCATCAAAAGCTGAAAATATGTAGTCTCGAAGTCATTTCGAGAAATTGACGTTTTAAGTTTCTGTTTCCCAAATTCAAACGGATGTATCTTCGCCAATAATTGTCAGAAGTTAGAATTTCTTTCAACATTATGAAGCCCTTTTTATATATTTTGATTCTGCATCAAAAGCTGAAAATATGTAGTCTCGAAGTCATTTCGAGAAATTGACGTTTTAAGTTTCTGTTTCCAAATTCAAACGGATGTATCTTCGCCAATAATTGTCAGAAGTTAGAATTTCTTTCAACATTATGAAGCCCTTTTTATATATTTTGACTCTGCATCAAAAGCTGAAAATATGTAGTCTCGAAGTCATTTCGAGAAATTGACGTTTTAAGTTTCTGTTTCCAAATTCAAACGGATGTATCTTCGCCAATAATTGTCAGAAGTTAGAATTTCTTTCAACATTATGAAGCCCTTTTTATATATTTTGATTCTGCATCAAAAGCTGAAAATATGTAGTCTCGAAGTCATTTCGAGAAATTGACGTTTTAAGTTTCTTTTCCCAAATTCAAACGGATGTATCTTCGCCAATAATTGTCAGAAGTTAGAATTTCTTTCAACATTATGAAGCCCTTTTTATATATTTTGACTCTGCATCAAAAGCTGAAAATATGTAGTCTCGAAGTCATTTCGAGAAATTGACGTTTTAAGTTTCTGTTTCCAAATTCAAACGGATGTATCTTCGCCAATAATTGTCAGAAGTTAGAATTTCTTTCAACATTATGAAGCCCTTTTTATATATTTTGACTCTGCATCAAAAGCTGAAAATATGTAGTCTCGAAGTCATTTCGAGAAATTGACGTTTTAAGTTTCTGTTTCCAAATTCAAACGGATGTATCTTCGCCAATAATTGTCAGAAGTTAGAATTTCTTTCAACATTATGAAGCCCTTTTTATATATTTTGATTCTGCATCAAAAGCTGAAAATATGTAGTCTCGAAGTCATTTCGAGAAATTGACGTTTTAAGTTTCTGTTTCCAAATTCAAACGGATGTATCTTCGCCAATAATTGTCAGAAGTTAGAATTTCTTTCAACATTATGAAGCCCTTTTTATATATTTTGACTCTGCATCAAAAGCTGAAAATATGTAGTCTCGAAGTCATTTCGAGAAATTGACGTTTTAAGTTTCTGTTTCCAAATTCAAACGGATGTATCTTCGCCAATAATTGTCAGAAGTTAGAATTTCTTTCAACATTATGAAGCCCTTTTTATATATTTTGACTCTGCATCAAAAGCTGAAAATATGTAGTCTCGAAGTCATTTCGAGAAATTGACGTTTTAAGTTTCTGTTTCCAAATTCAAACGGATGTATCTTCGCCAATAATTGTCAGAAGTTAGAATTTCTTTCAACATTATGAAGCCCTTTTTATATATTTTGATTCTGCATCAAAAGCTGAAAATATGTAGTCTCGAAGTCATTTCGAGATATTGGACGTTTTAAGTTTCTGTTTCCCAAATTCAAACGGATGTATCTTCGCCAATAATTGTCAGAAGTTAGAATTTCTTTCAACATTATGAAGCCCTTTTTATATATTTTGACTCTGCATCAAAAGCTGAAAATATGTAGTCTCGAAGTCATTTCGAGAAATTGACGTTTTAAGTTTCTGTTTCCAAATTCAAACGGATGTATCTTCGCCAATAATTGTCAGAAGTTAGAATTTCTTTCAACATTATGAAGCCCTTTTTATATATTTTGACTCTGCATCAAAAGCTGAAAATATGTAGTCTCGAAGTCATTTCGAGAAATTGACGTTTTAAGTTTCTGTTTCCAAATTCAAACGGATGTATCTTCGCCAATAATTGTCAGAAGTTAGAATTTCTTTCAACATTATGAAGCCCTTTTTATATATTTTGATTCTGCATCAAAAGCTGAAAATATGTAGTCTCGAAGTCATTTCGAGAAATTGACGTTTTAAGTTTCTGTTTCCAAATTCAAACGGATGTATCTTCGCCAATAATTGTCAGAAGTTAGAATTTCTTTCAACATTATGAAGCCCTTTTTATATATTTTGACTCTGCATCAAAAGCTGAAAATATGTAGTCTCGAAGTCATTTCGAGAAATCGACGTTTTAAGTTTCTGTTTCCAAATTCAAACGGATGTATCTTCGCCAATAATTGTCAGAAGTTAGAATTTCTTTCAACATTATGAAGCCCTTTTTATATATTTTGACTCTGCATCAAAAGCTGAAAATATGTAGTCTCGAAGTCATTTCGAGAAATTGACGTTTTAAGTTTCTGTTTCCAAATTCAAACGGATGTATCTTCGCCAATAATTGTCAGAAGTTAGAATTTCTTTCAACATTATGAAGCCCTTTTTATATATTTTGACTCTGCATCAAAAGCTGAAAATATGTAGTCTCGAAGTCATTTCGAGAAATTGACGTTTTAAGTTTCTGTTTCCAAATTCAAACGGATGTATCTTCGCCAATAATTGTCAGAAGTTAGAATTTCTTTCAACATTATGAAGCCCTTTTTATATATTTTGACTCTGCATCAAAAGCTGAAAATATGTAGTCTCGAAGTCATTTCGAGAAATTGACGTTTTAAGTTTCTGTTTCCAAATTCAAACGGATGTATCTTCGCCAATAATTGTCAGAAGTTAGAATTTCTTTCAACATTATGAAGCCCTTTTTATATATTTTGACTCTGCATCAAAAGCTGAAAATATGTAGTCTCGAAGTCATTTCGAGAAATTGACGTTTTAAGTTTCTTTTCCCAAATTCAAACGGATGTATCTTCGCCAATAATTGTCAGAAGTCAGAATTTCTTTCAACATTATGAAGCCCTTTTTATAAATTTTGACTCTGCATCAAAAGCTGAAAATATGTAGTCTTGAAGTCATTTCAAGAAATTGACGTTTTAAGTTTCTGTTTCCAAATTCAAACGGATGTATCTTCGCCAATAATTGTCAGAAGTTAGAATTTCTTTCAACATTATGAAGCCTTTTTATATATTTTGACTCTGCTTCAAAAGCTGAAAATATGTAGTCTCGAAGTCATTTCGAGAAATTGACGTTTTAAGTTTCTGTTTCCAAATTCAAGCGGATGTATCTTCGCCAATAATTGTCAGAAGTTAGAATTTCTTTCAACATTATGAAGCCCTTTTTATATTTTTTGACTCTGCATCAAAAGCTGAAAATATGTAGTCTCGAAGTCATTTCGAGATATTGACGTTTTAAGTTTCTGTTTCCAAATTCAAACGGATGTATCTTCGCCAATAATTGTCAGAAGTTAGAATTTCTTTCAACATTATGAAGCCCTTTTTATATATTTTGATTCTGCATCAAAAGCTGAAAATATGTAGTCTCGAAGTCATTTCGAGAAATTGACGTTTTAAGTTTCTGTTTCCAAATTCAAACGGATGTATCTTCGCCAATAATTGTCAGAAGTTAGAATTTCTTTCAACATTATGAAGCCCTTTTTATATATTTTGACTCTGCATCAAAAGCTGAAAATATGTAGTCTCGAAGTCATTTCGAGAAATTGACGTTTTAAGTTTCTGTTTCCAAATTCAAACGGATGTATCTTCGCCAATAATTGTCAGAAGTTAGAATTTCTTTCAACATTATGAAGCCCTTTTTATATATTTTGATTCTGCATCAAAAGCTGAAAATATGTAGTCTCGAAGTCATTTCGAGAAATTGACGTTTTAAGTTTCTGTTTCCCAAATTCAAACGGATGTATCTTCGCCAATAATTGTCAGAAGTTAGAATTTCTTTCAACATTATGAAGCCCTTTTTTATATATTTTGACTCTGCATCAAAAGCTGAAAATATGTAGTCTCGAAGTCATTTCGAGAAATTGACGTTTTAAGTTTCTGTTTCCAAATTCAAACGGATGTATCTTCGCCAATAATTGTCAGAAGTTAGAATTTCTTTCAACATTATGAAGCCCTTTTTATATATTTTGACTCTGCATCAAAAGCTGAAAATATGTAGTCTCGAAGTCATTTCGAGAAATTGACGTTTTAAGTTTCTGTTTCCAAATTCAAACGGATGTATCTTCGCCAATAATTGTCAGAAGTTAGAATTTCTTTCAACATTATGAAGCCCTTTTTATATATTTTGACTCTGCATCAAAAGCTGAAAATATGTAGTCTCGAAGTCATTTCGAGAAATTGACGTTTTAAGTTTCTGTTTCCAAATTCAAACGGATGTATCTTCGCCAATAATTGTCAGAAGTTAGAATTTCTTTCAACATTATGAAGCCCTTTTTATATATTTTGACTCTGCATCAAAAGCTGAAAATATGTAGTCTCGAAGTCATTTCGAGAAATTGACGTTTTAAGTTTCTGTTTCCAAATTCAAACGGATGTATCTTCGCCAATAATTGTCAGAAGTTAGAATTTCTTTCAACATTATGAAGCCCTTTTTATATATTTTGACTCTGCATCAAAAGCTGAAAATATGTAGTCTCGAAGTCATTTCGAGAAATTGACGTTTTAAGTTTCTGTTTCCAAATTCAAACGGATGTATCTTCGCCAATAATTGTCAGAAGTTAGAATTTCTTTCAACATTATGAAGCCCTTTTTATATATTTTGACTCTGCATCAAAAGCTGAAAATATGTAGTCTCGAAGTCATTTCGAGAAATTGACGTTTTAAGTTTCTGTTTCCAAATTCAAACGGATGTATCTTCGCCAATAATTGTCAGAAGTTAGAATTTCTTTCAACATTATGAAGCCCTTTTTATATATTTTGACTCTGCATCAAAAGCTGAAAATATGTAGTCTCGAAGTCATTTCGAGAAATTGACGTTTTAAGTTTCTGTTTCCAAATTCAAACGGATGTATCTTCGCCAATAATTGTCAGAAGTTAGAATTTCTTTCAACATTATGAAGCCCTTTTTATATATTTTGACTCTGCATCAAAAGCTGAAAATATGTAGTCTCGAAGTCATTTCGAGAAATTGACGTTTTAAGTTTCTGTTTCCAAATTCAAACGGATGTATCTTCGCCAATAATTGTCAGAAGTTAGAATTTCTTTCAACATTATGAAGCCCTTTTTATATATTTTGACTCTGCATCAAAAGCTGAAAATATGTAGTCTCGAAGTCATTTCGAGAAATTGACGTTTTAAGTTTCTGTTTCCAAATTCAAACGGATGTATCTTCGCCAATAATTGTCAGAAGTTAGAATTTCTTTCAACATTATGAAGCCCTTTTTATATATTTTGACTCTGCATCAAAAGCTGAAAATATGTAGTCTCGAAGTCATTTCGAGAAATTGACGTTTTAAGTTTCTGTTTCCAAATTCAAACGGATGTATCTTCGCCAATAATTGTCAGAAGTTAGAATTTCTTTCAACATTATGAAGCCCTTTTTATATATTTTGACTCTGCATCAAAAGCTGAAAATATGTAGTCTCGAAGTCATTTCGAGAAATTGACGTTTTAAGTTTCTGTTTCCAAATTCAAACGGATGTATCTTCGCCAATAATTGTCAGAAGTTAGAATTTCTTTCAACATTATGAAGCCCTTTTTATATATTTTGACTCTGCATCAAAAGCTGAAAATATGTAGTCTCGAAGTCATTTCGAGAAATTGACGTTTTAAGTTTCTGTTTCCAAATTCAAACGGATGTATCTTCGCCAATAATTGTCAGAAGTTAGAATTTCTTTCAACATTATGAAGCCCTTTTTATATATTTTGATTCTGCATCAAAAGCTGAAAATATGTAGTCTCGAAGTCATTTCGAGAAATTGACGTTTTAAGTTTCTGTTTCCAAATTCAAACGGATGTATCTTCGCCAATAATTGTCAGAAGTTAGAATTTCTTTCAACATTATGAAGCCCTTTTTATATATTTTGATCTCTGCATCAAAAGCTGAAAATATGTAGTCTCGAAGTCATTTCGAGAAATTGACGTTTTAAGTTTCTGTTTCCAAATTCAAACGGATGTATCTTCGCCAATAATTGTCAGAAGTTAGAATTTCTTTCAACATTATGAAGCCCTTTTTATATATTTTGATTCTGCATCAAAAGCTGAAAATATGTAGTCTCGAAGTCATTTCGAGAAATTGACGTTTTAAGTTTCTGTTTCCAAATTCAAACGGATGTATCTTCGCCAATAATTGTCAGAAGTTAGAATTTCTTTCAACATTATGAAGCCCTTTTTATATATTTTGACTCTGCATCAAAAGCTGAAAATATGTAGTCTCGAAGTCATTTCGAGAAATTGACGTTTTAAGTTTCTGTTTCCAAATTCAAACGGATGTATCTTCGCCAATAATTGTCAGAAGTTAGAATTTCTTTCAACATTATGAAGCCCTTTTTATATATTTTGACTCTGCATCAAAAGCTGAAAATATGTAGTCTCGAAGTCATTTCGAGAAATTGACGTTTTAAGTTTCTGTTTCCAAATTCAAACGGATGTATCTTCGCCAATAATTGTCAGAAGTTAGAATTTCTTTCAACATTATGAAGCCCTTTTTATATATTTTGACTCTGCATCAAAAGCTGAAAATATGTAGTCTCGAAGTCATTTCGAGAAATTGACGTTTTAAGTTTCTGTTTCCAAATTCAAACGGATGTATCTTCGCCAATAATTGTCAGAAGTTAGAATTTCTTTCAACATTATGAAGCCCTTTTTATATATTTTGACTCTGCATCAAAAGCTGAAAATATGTAGTCTCGAAGTCATTTCGAGAAATTGACGTTTTAAGTTTCTGTTTCCAAATTCAAACGGATGTATCTTCGCCAATAATTGTCAGAAGTTAGAATTTCTTTCAACATTATGAAGCCCTTTTTATATATTTTGACTCTCGCATCAAAAGCTGAAAATATGTAGTCTCGAAGTCATTTCGAGAAATTGACGTTTTAAGTTTCTGTTTCCAAATTCAAACGGATGTATCTTCGCCAATAATTGTCAGAAGTTAGAATTTCTTTCAACATTATGAAGCCCTTTTTATATATTTTGACTCTGCATCAAAAGCTGAAAATATGTAGTCTCGAAGTCATTTCGAGAAATTGACGTTTTAAGTTTCTGTTTCCAAATTCAAACGGATGTATCTTCGCCAATAATTGTCAGAAGTTAGAATTTCTTTCAACATTATGAAGCCCTTTTTATATATTTTGACTCTGCATCAAAAGCTGAAAATATGTAGTCTCGAAGTCATTTCGAGAAATTGACGTTTTAAGTTTCTGTTTCCAAATTCAAACGGATGTATCTTCGCCAATAATTGTCAGAAGTTAGAATTTCTTTCAACATTATGAAGCCCTTTTTATATATTTTGATTCTGCATCAAAAGCTGAAAATATGTAGTCTCGAAGTCATTTCGAGAAATTGACGTTTTAAGTTTCTGTTTCCAAATTCAAACGGATGTATCTTCGCCAATAATTGTCAGAAGTTAGAATTTCTTTCAACATTATGAAGCCCTTTTTATATATTTTGACTCTGCATCAAAAGCTGAAAATATGTAGTCTCGAAGTCATTTCGAGAAATTGACGTTTTAAGTTTCTGTTTCCAAATTCAAACGGATGTATCTTCGCCAATAATTGTCAGAAGTTAGAATTTCTTTCAACATTATGAAGCCCTTTTTATATATTTTGACTCTGCATCAAAAGCTGAAAATATGTAGTCTCGAAGTCATTTCGAGAAATTGACGTTTTAAGTTTCCGTTTCCAAATTCAAACGGATGTATCTTCGCCAATAATTGTCAGAAGTTAGAATTTCTTTCAACATTATGAAGCCCTTTTTATATATTTTGATTCTGCATCAAAAGCTGAAAATATGTAGTCTCGAAGTCATTTCGAGAAATTGACGTTTTAAGTTTCTGTTTCCAAATTCAAACGGATGTATCTTCGCCAATAATTGTCAGAAGTTAGAATTTCTTTCAACATTATGAAGCCCTTTTTATATATTTTGACTCTGCATCAAAAGCTGAAAATATGTAGTCTCGAAGTCATTTCGAGAAATTGACGTTTTAAGTTTCTGTTTCCAAATTCAAACGGATGTATCTTCGCCAATAATTGTCAGAAGTTAGAATTTCTTTCAACATTATGAAGCCCTTTTTATATATTTTGACTCTGCATCAAAAGCTGAAAATATGTAGTCTCGAAGTCATTTCGAGAAATTGACGTTTTAAGTTTCTGTTTCCAAATTCAAATGGATGTATCTTCGCCAATAATTGTCAGAAGTTAGAATTTCTTTCAACATTATGAAGCCCTTTTTATATATTTTGATTCTGCATCAAAAGCTGAAAATATGTAGTCTCGAAGTCATTTCGAGAAATTGACGTTTTAAGTTTCTGTTCCCAAATTCAAACGGATGTATCTTCGCCAATAATTGTCAGAAGTTAGAATTTCTTTCAACATTATGAAGCCCTTTTTATATATTTTGACTCTGCATCAAAAGCTGAAAATATGTAGTCTCGAAGTCATTTCGAGAAATTGACGTTTTAAGTTTCTGTTTCCAAATTCAAACGGATGTATCTTCGCCAATAATTGTCAGAAGTTAGAATTTCTTTCAACATTATGAAGCCCTTTTTATATATTTTGACTCTGCATCAAAAGCTGAAAATATGTAGTCTCGAAGTCATTTCGAGAAATTGACGTTTTAAGTTTCTGTTTCCAAATTCAAACGGATGTATCTTCGCCAATAATTGTCAGAAGTTAGAATTTCTTTCAACATTATGAAGCCCTTTTTATATATTTTGACTCTGCATCAAAAGCTGAAAATATGTAGTCTCGAAGTCATTTCGAGAAATTGACGTTTTAAGTTTCTGTTTCCAAATTCAAACGGATGTATCTTCGCCAATAATTGTCAGAAGTTAGAATTTCTTTCAACATTATGAAGCCCTTTTTATATATTTTGACTCTGCATCAAAAGCTGAAAATATGTAGTCTCGAAGTCATTTCGAGAAATTGACGTTTTAAGTTTCTGTTTCCAAATTCAAACGGATGTATCTTCGCCAATAATTGTCAGAAGTTAGAATTTCTTTCAACATTATGAAGCCCTTTTTATATATTTTGACTCTGCATCAAAAGCTGAAAATATGTAGTCTCGAAGTCATTTCGAGAAATTGACGTTTTAAGTTTCTGTTTCCAAATTCAAACGGATGTATCTTCGCCAATAATTGTCAGAAGTTAGAATTTCTTTCAACATTATGAAGCCCTTTTTATATATTTTGATTCTGCATCAAAAGCTGAAAATATGTAGTCTCGAAGTCATTTCGAGAAATTGACGTTTTAAGTTTCCCTGTTTCTAAATTCAAACGGATGTATCTTCGCCAATAATTGTCAGAAGTTAGAATTTCTTTCAACATTATGTCTTTTATATATTTTGACTTGCATCAAAATCTGAAAATATGTAGTCGCGAAGTCATTTCGAGAAATTGACGTTTTAAGTTTCGGCTTCCAAATTCAACGGATGTATCTTCACATAGAAGTCAGAATTTCTTTCAACATTATGTAGTTCTTTTATATATTTTGACTCTGCATCAAAAGCTGAAATATAGAAGGGCGAAGTCATTTCGAGAAATTGCTTTAAGTTTCTGTTTCCGCAACGGATGTATCTTCGCCAGCACAATTGTCAGCAGTTAGAATTTTTTTCAACATTATGAAGCCCTTAAATATATTTTGGATTCTATAGGATCGAAAGCTGAAAATATAAATTGGGAAGTCATTTCGAGAAATTGACGTTTTAAGTTTCTGTTGACATAAATTCAAACGGATGTAGTCTTCACAATATAATCGGCAGAAGTTGGGAATTTCTTTCAATATTGCGAAGCCCTTTATATATTTTGACTCTGCATCAAAAGGGGAAAATATGTAGTCGGGGTTACTTTGAGAAATTGACGTTTTAAGTTTCTGTTTCCAAATTCAAACGGATGTATCTTCGCCAATAATTGTCAGCAGTTAGAATTCCTGTTCAACATTATGGTAGAAGCCCTTTTATATATTTTGACTCTGCATCAAAAGTTGAAAATATGTAGTCGCGAAGTCATTTCAAGAAATTGACGTTTTGGCTCTGGTTGCAACGACAGCCTTCGCCAATAGCGAATTTTTTTCATCATGCGTTCTTTCTTATATATTTATCTCTTGTGATCAAAAGCTGAAAATATGTAACCCGAACATTTCGAAACCTACGTTTGCTCTGTTTCCAAATTCAAACCGACGTATCTTCGCCATAATCCGTCGAAGTTAGAATTTCTTCAATACATGAAGCCTCAGAGCGGACTCTGCTTCAAAACGCTGAAAATATGTAGTCTCGAAGTCATTTCGAGACGTTTTAAGCTTCTGTTTCCAAATTCAAACGGACGCCAATAATTGTCAGTGAAAGTTGAATTTCGTTCAATATGAAGCCCTTTTATATGCTTGATCTCCGCATCAAGCTGAAAATATGGGTCGCGTTGGCCTTGGGAGAAATTGACGTTTTAAGTTTCGGTTTCCAAATTCAAACGGATGCGTATCTTCGGAATAATTGTCAGCAGTTAAATTTTTTTTCAACATTATAAGTTCTTTTTAGTATATTTTGATTCTGCATCGAAAGTTGAAAATAGTGTAACTTGAAGTCATTTCGAGAAATGGATTGTTATTTCTGTCTTGAAATTCAAACGGATCTTCTAATAATTTGGTTGAAAAGAATTTCTTTCAAACATTATGAAGCCTTATATATTTTGACTTCTGCATCAAATATGTAGTCGCGGAAGTCATTTTGAGAATTGACGTTTTAAGTTTCTGTTTCCAAAACGGATGTATCTTCACAATAATTGTCAGCAGTTAGAATTTCGGAACATTATGAAGCCCTTTTTATATATATTTTGACTTCTGCATCAAAAGCTGAAAATATTTCCAGGAGAAATTGACGTTTTAAGTTTCCGGTTTTCCAAATTCAAATGATGTATCGTCGCCAATAATTGT